>NW_004443948.1:4155469-4156780 GCF_000243295.1 Trichechus manatus latirostris | reverse complement strand
TAGTAAAATTTATTTAATAGCCTTACTTTCTGTTGAAATGCTGTTTTTTTAATGGAACAGAAGTGAACATTACTTGATGATGCTATAGACACAATCTTGAATTCAAATTACCTAATTCTGGTAAAGGCAATACTTTTGATAGACTTCATTTTTTAGAGCAGTTTAGTTTTACAGAGAAATTGTGCAAAAAGAAGAGTTCCCATACACTCCCTCTTTCTAAATGTATAGATTGCCAAAGTGTAATCTGAATAATCCATTCCATGTAAAACCACACAAACAGTTTAAATGGTCATTCTATGATTTCATTATTATTATGGTATAGACAAGATATGAGCCTCTTACATGTAGAATCACTGTGTGTTCTAACCCTAAATTACATATTAAGTTTCTAGGTGTAATAAATCATATTTCTGAATTGGAATAATCTCTTCTAATTACTTAAAAAATGTATTAATACTTAAAAAATACTATTCTATTCCTAGAAATGTCTCTTCCTACACGTGTAGTATCTGACATGTAGTATCTGATGTTTAACTGTGTAGTAAGTATATTTCAGATAAAATACGTCTTAAAGATTCTTATAGCTTCTTCAATGGTAATCATCATTTTATCTGTCTGGAAATGAAGCTTAAAAAGAACTGTATCAATCATGTTAATAGCTTTGCAGTCCAAGGATGTTTGACTGGAGTTAGATGTCCTCTCTTTTGACTCTTATTTTTGCAAAATAGACGTCTGCATTCATTTTGACACTACTATTATAACTCTCACTGACAAGTATCTTCTAATACAGTTAATATTTTCACAGCAACTGTTAAGTCATAATGCTTCATAAACTTTTTATTAATAGGTTAAAAAATTTAAATGACCTATCTGTATGCAATATTACAAAAGTCACAACTATTTAACTTTCATCATTTGCATATTCAGCAAATGATTCTTATAAGTTATTTCTGTGGAATAGAAGAATATTTTCCCTGCAAACTTTGTTAAGATAGGTACGTTTTCTGTCTTCTTGCTTTGGAACTACACTTGTCACTATATGAGCAAATTCAGTGTGACATAAATGCTTCTTAGGTAATATAAATAAGTATATTCTTGCAAGTAAGACTGAGTAGTAGGTAATTATTCTTATAGATGATCCTCTGCGGTAGAATTTGTGAGGTTTGTATGGATATTATAATGCCATTTCAGCAGATATACCTCTGTAACAAGAGAAGAAGCCTGGATTATGGAGATGAATTATTTAAAAAGTGAAAGATGTTTTTGGCTTTTGTTGTGGAATTTTGTCATATTTTAAGTTTACTATTACAC
>NW_004443948.1:4152012-4152892 GCF_000243295.1 Trichechus manatus latirostris | reverse complement strand
ATTTGTAAAAACAAGAGTTTACAATTTTTGGGTTAGAATATCTGAATGTAACTTTTTACTTCTTCAACTAATATTTATTAGGGCTACTATGTGTCAGTCATTCTTCTATGCAGTAAACAAAATAGGCAAATAATTTGACTCAGGGAAGTGATACTCAAAGGGCGAAGGCAGCCAATACATATTTCATGTGATGTAAATAGCAACAAGTGTAATGAAATAAAATAAAGCAGAGAAAAAAGAACAAAGAAGGATATGTTATTTTAAGTAGGTTAGTTAGGGAAGGCCTCTCTGAGGAGGTGGCATTTAAGCGGAGTCCAAATTTTACTGTTTTGTATTTTTTTGAGAGTCCTTTTAATTATTATTATTATTATTACTATTCTGAAATTAAGGAGGAGCTAAAACTGCCAGAAAATTGTACATATAGATCGCAGAATTTCATTTTATTTGTCAAAGGAAACCAAAGCAAATCTCTCAGCTCTATACAGCTGAGGTTGACAGAAACGCCTTTATTAGCTTTACTTATATAGAAAATAAGAATTTAAGTGAAGCAGCGGGAGATATTTAAAAGCTATCTTTAATTTATTAAACCTCATAATTTTATGGGTCAAGAATTCGGGCAGAGCTCAGTGGGGCTATTGTGTTCCACACAGTTTTGCCTAAGGCCACTCTGGAGTATTCCTTAATATATGGGCTGCTCTGGAGAGTGACTTACACCTCTGACATTTTGGTGAGGATGGCTGTAAGGCTGAGCTTGACCAGGCCTGTCAACCAGGGTGCTCCATGTGGCAGTGGCTCCAGCAGAGTGGTCTCAGAGTAGTCAGACTTCTTATATGTGGCTCAGGGCTGGCAGGGTGTTCCAGGAAGCAGAAACTGCCAGCCC
>NW_004443948.1:4149901-4150693 GCF_000243295.1 Trichechus manatus latirostris | reverse complement strand
AGCAAGCCAAAAACCTTGGCAAGGCAAGCAGGAAGTAAGTAGCTGGTAGAGGGCAAATAGATGAAGGCTGAGGAGGTGGTCAGCTGCCACAGGACCCGCCCTCGCTGGTATCACTCAGCAGATTCCATCATGGGGGTGATCACATATCAAATTTCAACAGGGAAGTGATCACAACATTATACAACTGTCAAAACACTGAGAATCATGGCCCAGCCAAGTTGACACACAATCTTAACCATCACTCATGGTTCAGGTCAGGCATACTTTAGCCCTCAAGTAGCTGTCATAGAAATATGGTATTTTCCCAATTGTGTACTCTAGAACTCTTAAATTAAGTCAGAGACTAATTGTTTAATTACATGTTGAGGGTGGTGACTAGAATCTATTAAATTCAGCAAAAGGTAATGCATATTTTATAGGTTTATTTTTATCTCAATATTGATTTTGGTATATTTTAATTCTTAACATAAAAAGTGTAATGACTACTAATCAAAAAAACCAAACCCATTGCCTTCAAGTTGATTCCAACTCATAGCGACCCCACAGAGTTTCCAAGGCTGTAATCTTTATGGAAGCAGACTGCCACATCTTTCTTCTGCAGAGCCTCTGGTGGTTTCAAACCACTAACTTTTCGTTTAGCAATTGATCACTTTAATAAGAATAATTTTCTTCATTTTTAAATTTCCACTGAAAGTTATAAAATAGAGATACTGATACGATATCAAAATTATGATATAGATTGTTCCATCTGTCCCTATTTGCCTCAAAGGCTATATTATATCTGTGTGAGAA
>NW_004443948.1:4147002-4147927 GCF_000243295.1 Trichechus manatus latirostris | reverse complement strand
AGAGTTATCCTCTTCTTTGTTGGTCCTCTACTTTACCAAGCATGAAGTCCTTATCCAGGAACTGATCTCCCCTGATAACATGTCCAAAGTACTTGAGTCGAAGTCTCTCCATCCTCACTTCTAAGAAGCATTCTGGCTGTACTTCCTCAAAGACAGATTTGTTCCTTCTTCTGCCTGTTCATGGTATATTCAATAATCTTCGTCAACAACATAATTCAAAGGCATCAGTCCCTCTTCAGTCTTCCTTATTCATTGTCGAGCTTTCACATGCATATGAGGCAAGTGAAAATACCATTGCTTGAGTCAGGGGAAACTTAGTCCTCAAGGTGAGATCTCTGCTTTTTTAGTACTTCAAAGAGGTATTTTGCAGCAGATTTGCCCAATAAAATGCATTGATTGATTTCTTGACTGCTGCTTCCAGGGGCATTGACTATGGATCCAAGTAAAATGAAATCCTTGACAATTTCAATATTGTCTCTGTTTATCATGATGTTGCTTATTGGTCCAGTTGTGTGGGTTTTTGTTTTCTTTATGTTAAGGTGTGATCCATACTGAAGGCTGTAGTCTTTGATCTTCATTAGTAAGTGCTTCATGTCTTCTTCACTTACAGCAAGCAAGGTTTAGTCATCTGCATAATGCAGGTTGTTAATGAGTCTTCCTGCAATTGTAATGCCACATTTTTCTTCATGTAGTCCAGTGTCTCAGGTTATGGCTTAGCATACAGATTGAAGAATTATGGTGCAAGGAAATAACTCTGATGCACATCTTTCCTGATTTTAAACCATGCAGCATCCCCTCATTCTGTCTCTTGGTCTATGTACCTGTTCTTCCTGAACACAATTAAGTATTCTAGATTACCCATTCTTCACAATGCTATCCATAATTTGTTAAGATCCACAGAGTCAAATGCCTTTGAACAGTCAAT
>NW_004443948.1:4143380-4144357 GCF_000243295.1 Trichechus manatus latirostris | reverse complement strand
TATCAATCACAAAATGGAGGACAACCACACAATAGGAAATCATGGCCTAACCAAGTTGACACATATTTTGGTGGGTCACAATTCAATCCATGACAGTCACAAAGCCAGTAAACGTCAAAATCATAATTTGAATTTAGGGGGTTTATCCTCTTTGGTCCTTATCTGCTTTACTTCATACTAGAGTTAAGAAGAATCTATTTGCAAGGATTCAAAAACAAACAAGAAAATTGATTACTGTTGAGTCAATTCCTACTCGTGGAGACCCCATGTGTTACAGAATAGAACTGCTCCATAGGGTTTTATTGGCTGTAATCTTTATGGAAGCAGATCATCAGCCCTTTCTTTCATGGTGCTACTGTGTGGGTTTGAACACCCAACCTTTAAATTAGTAGATGAGTGAAAACTATTTGCAATACCAGGGGACTTTTGTAAGAATTCAATGGCCTTAAAATAAGTCATAACAGACTTTCAAAATTGCTTAACATGACTCATTATGGAGTTTTCAAGTTTTCAGGCCTAAGCACTTTATTTATGCTGTACCTACCAATTTAAGCCACTTAGGAATCCTGATCTAATCATAAGCTCTTACGTTGATTGACACTCCTCTTCATCACTTCTCATGAAGGAGATTTAATTACCATTTGGACACAAATACATCTTTTTTTTTTAAAAAAAAAACCTCTTAGTAGATTTTAAAATACATTTTTCCTTCTAAATTTATTTGATTCTGTGGAATTTCTAGACGGAAAAAAGTAATGAGTCAAATTACACTTTGCAATTTGTATTTTCTGATTAATGCTTTACCTTCAGTTATCTCACCTAGATATTCCAGAACAGGACGGAAAAAAATTTAAAAGTTTGAAGTTTTTCACATTTTGATGTTCAACAGCATGTACTACTAAGTGACTGAAACCCTGCCTAAGAAATGTGAAAATCAGATGTTAAGATAATTAGTTTTCTCATACTTACAACTGGTC
>NW_004443948.1:4137394-4142377 GCF_000243295.1 Trichechus manatus latirostris | reverse complement strand
AATGTTAACAATTTACAAGCTAACTTTTCTATTTTCTAGCATCATTAATGGTTTTCTGTATGATGCCTTATGGTTAAAGAAGGTTTTTTCTTAAAACAATTTTACCTATTAAATAGTATTTATCATTTATGTTATTATACATCAACTTCACAACAACCCTAAGATGTGGGTATTATAATCATCATTCCTATTAAATTAGGTCATTAGGTTGCTAACCAAAAGGTCGGCAGTTCAAATTCACCAGCCACTTCATAGAAATCCTATGGGGAAATTCTACTCTGTCCAACCCAGAGGCACCTTGAAAGACAGGCCTAGTTATCTGCTTCTGAAAGGTCACAGCCTTGAAAGCCCTATGGAGCAGTTGTGCTCAGCACACATGGGATCACCATGAGTCAGAACAGACTGAACGACAACTACACAAGAGAGTAATAACAACAGAGATGTTAAAAGAATTTGCCCCAGTTTATGTAGCTAGTAACAGGACCAGACTATGAACCTGATTCCATGGATAACAAATTCTAAATTTTTTACTAAAATACTATGGTCTTTGCCCATTGGAATATTGCAAGTTCTGAGAGAGACAGAGAGAAGACACTCAATTATATTAATTATAGGCGTTTATTAATGGTACAATTCGAAGATTAGTGATTTAAGAGTCAGATGCCTGACTCTTGTTGGTTTTGCCTCGTAATGCCGTGTGACCTGTTGTCAGTTGTTTAACCACTTTGGGTTCTAATTTTCAGCTGAAAACTATCACAACTTCCTTGACTTATAGCTTTGTGATGAGTGTCAAAAGATACAAGATACTGTACACAAAAATGCATTGTAAATTGTAAAGAGCCTTATTAATAGATTTTATTATAAATATAAAATTGAAAACTCTCTGGAGTTTGCTTTATTTAGATGGAATCCTAGCCCCCTGCAGCTTATTCCTTTTTGAATCTTTGGAATTTTCCACGTCTATCCCAAGAATAGCAAATGGAAAATATCCTTGAAGGGTTTACAGATCATACAGATGGAGAAGGAAAGCATGCACCTGTCAAAGGATCAGATGACTAAATTGAATCTATCATTCCTCATTGCCTAGTGATTTCATGTACCCAGACTGATAGGATTTGCACCCATCAGTAGTTTTGTGTGTGTATGCATGTATGTGTGTGCCTGTGTATGAATGTGTACTTTTGCCTGTGTTTTTGTATGTATAATTAACGTCTATTGACCCATCACTGAAAAATGTAAATCTCCAACTCCTAAATAATCTACTACATGTAGGAACTATTCTAAGCCAATAGTCTGCGTCTTAGAGAAAATCACCACACAGAGAAAATGGATTTATGTTTCCCATAGGACTGCAGAGCAGGAAGACATTACATAAGAGAAACCAGCCAGCTTGTCCAAAAGGACCAGTCTTAAAAAGATACACGTTTTATTTTATCATGTAGAAATGATGAATGATGCTCTTTGTAAATGGGATCAGATTGCAGTAAAAGGAAGCATATCTGATGGCTACTATATAGAGACCAATTAGACAAAATAGGATGTCAGTTCCTAATGGACAGCACACATCTGTAGTTAAATGCAAAGTGCTTCAAGGAGTTTGAGGATTATGCAGGAAAGAGTAGGGGAATTTCCCACACTTTGACTTTGCCTCTAATTGATCTACGGGCTACAGAGACATTATAAACCTGTTTCCATGGCAGAGTAATAACACTCTCCAAAAAAAATAATATCACTAAGCAAATGTTGAGATACTAAAAATTAAAAAAAAACTTTGTTTTTGAATAGTTAACTAAAATATATATACTATTTCTTTGTTGTAAACATAGAATTAGTGCTGAAATATAAAATTTAGCAATATAGATAGCAAGGAACTCATTTGTGTTTGTATAGACAGGTACTTTTCTTTTGCCGTTAGAGAATTGAGAGATGAGAATGTTTAAGCAGTACTGGGCGTCAAGCAGCTGTGATTATCTGTGTTAGTATAATCAGCTCTCTAATTATGTTGAAATGGTGCAATTTTTTTTTTTTTTTTTGCTTGTTTTGACAGCTCAGTGGTCAAGATATCCAACTTCAGACAGCCCATTAGAATGGAAGTAATATAGCTTGCAGTTTTTAAGATATTATTTATTTATTTGGTAAACTAATGTTAACTGATTTTTAGCATCAATCTATTGCTCAATTTCAAATGCATCTATCTACTATACTTTAGGAGAATTTTGACTAAAAATAAATTGATGATCCCTTATTCAATCAGCATGTTTAATACAAGGGACTTTACACCCATAGCCTCTAGTTGCAAAATAAACTGCAGCACACTGAACAAATACGAATACTGGGCACTAAATCTGTAGTCTAAAACCTCTGATATATTTATTCTTTGATGCTAGAAACAAATAAAAATTTGAATATAAGCTATACGCCCAATATTATGTTGGAATATTTCTTCTGTGAACTTGGCAACTAATGATCTCTGCTGTGAAACCGATTTCCTAAAGATGTTTGCAGTGATCCCCATCATATCATTTTTTTTTTTTCAGCATGTCTTCAAACTTCTCTAACTTATACATGCTATTAGGGGAAGAAAAACTCAGTGAAATTTAGTGATTAAGCCAATAATATCAAAAGACTGTTTGCTTTTGGACTAGTTGCTATGAGGATGAGGGAGGGGTCTTCAGATTAACCATGGAGGAAGAATAATCTTTTCAGGTAACAAAGAGGAGCCCCGGAGGCAGAACGCTTAAGCACTCAGCTTCTAACCAAAAGGTCAGTAGTAAGAACCCACTCAGTTGCTCTGTGGGAGAAAAGACCTGGCAATCTGATCCTGTAAAGATGACAGCCTAGGAAACCGTATAGGGCAGTACTACTCTGTCCTATAGAGTCGCTATGAGTTGGAATTGACTTGATGGCAAACAAGTTTTACTGTAAAAAATAATCCCAATGTTTGTGAGGTTCTTCGTGTAGAGCCTGGAAAATGGAAGGGTCTAATAAATGGTGTTATTATTCACATTGCTATTGTCGTCATCATCATCAACATTATTTGACATGATGTTTTCACTGTTTTAGACAAGTTAATTTCCAATCAGCGTTCCCTCAGTATATATTGAATAATGAATAAATGTTCAAGCTACCCTGCAATATTTTAAAGAATATCAACTCTGTTATATCAATACATTAATCTTTTAGATAATATGAACCTTACACATTAAATTGAAAGGAGCCCTGGTGGTGCAGTGGCTAAAGCGCTCGACTGCGAACATACAGGCCATCGGTTGGAACCACCAGCAGCTGCGCAGGAAAAAGATGCGGCAGTCTGTTTCTGTAGAGATTTACGGTCTTGGAAAACCTATGGGGTCGCTGTGCGTACGAACTGATCCGACAGCAGTGGAATGGTAGTACGTGTGTACATATATATGATTTTAATCTGGCTTCTAAGCAGCAAAATACTGTGGTTTATTTGCAGAGGTAGACTAGGAACCACCAATAAGTAAGTGATTTCTTAGGATGTTTCTTTTACATCAGTACATCAGTTTCCAATGTATACCCACCACAGTATGCCTTCACTGAGCCCAAGGCTGTATTCATCATGTTCATCTCTACTTTACTTCAGTTTAATGCCTGATAAACTTTTATAGTTAAGCCCATATCTTCATCTGAGCCTGTGGATCTATCTGTTCTACAGTAAGAACGCTGATAACTTCTGCTGTTAACTGCTTAAATGTGTTTGAGTGAACTTGATATCTAGCACAAGATGCACCTTGTCTTTGAGCCATCTTTGAAGAATGAAGGCCTGTTTTCAAAGATGCCCAACTCTTCATCTAGATAGTCTTCAGAATCTTGAACATCTTTTGAAAAATACATCACTTTATATATAAAAATATAATTCACCATGTCCTGTATTCACCATGTGACTGTATTTCAAACAGATTTAATTATGAGATTATATTGCAAAGGTAGTAACAAAAGGATCACAGTTTCTCTCTTTGGCCTTTCATATTGATTCTCATTTACAGTCATGATCACAACCAGCTGTTTCCCCTGACACAGTAAGCCTCATAATCCAGGTGACTGTTCTAATCCTTGTTGGCTGTGTACTTACAATCCAAATGTAAGCCCATTTGACATGATTAAAAGGCAGTAATAATGCTCAGGCTACCAATTAAATGCTCTTTTACTAACACTGTATGAATAAATACATAGGCACATTGTATGGATTTTGAAAAATTCAAAACAAAGTCAGAAAAGAAAATCAGTATCACCTTTCATTCAGAGATCACCTACATGAATAGCAAGAGAGAGTCATTCGTACCCTGCTATTTTTATATATGAGGACTATTTTCCCTGGTAATGAAATATTTTTGTAAACAACTTGTCTGAGCATGCAATATTCATTCACACATTTGTATTATAACTCATTTAAACAATCCCTGTTGTTGATTCCAATTTGTCAGTACCATAACTGGCATGATAATAAATATATTTACTAACAATTACGTGAGAAATATTTAATAATTTGGTACACCTTATCAGAAAGGGAGTTCCTGATTCAATGAGAATAAAGTATTTACTTTTGCTAAGTACTTTGTTTTTCTTTCCAGAAAGATCCTACCTGTTCACATTCTTAAGAACATTAAACAAGAATGGCCATTTCATCACACTCCCAGAAAACATTAAATAAGATCACTGTTTAAAGTGTTTCCAATAATATTTATTTTTAATTTGAATGGAAATATAATTTAATTCATGATCATTGCTGGAAATTTAGAAAATATAGGAGAAAATGGAAAATTCTGAAAAATCTCACCATCCACAGTGAATAGTTGTTCCTTTTTTCCACAAGAGCTTACGTGTGTATATATTACACACATATTGTTTAAATTTTATTGTTGTACTTTAAGTGAAAGTTTACAATTCAAGTTAGTCTCTCATACAAAAATTTATACATACATTGTTATGTGACCCTAGTTGCTCTCTCTATACTGTGAC
>NW_004443948.1:4131421-4137010 GCF_000243295.1 Trichechus manatus latirostris | reverse complement strand
GGTGGTAGCTGGGCACCATCTAGTTCTTCTGGTCTCAGGCTAATGGAGTCTCTGGTTTATGTAGCCCTTTCTGTCTCTTGGGCTAATACTTTCTTTGTGTCTTTGGTGTTCTTCATTCTCCTTTACTCCAGGTGGGTTGGGACAAATTGATGCATCTTAGATGGCTGCTCGCTAGCTTTTAAGACCCCAGACACCACTCACCAAAGTAGGATGCAGAAAATTTTCTTAATAAAGTTTGTTATGCCAATTGACCTAGATGTCCCCTGAAACCATGGTCTCTAGACCCCTGCCCCTCCTACTCTGTCCCTCAAAGTGTTTGGTTGTATTCAGGAAACTTCTTAGCTTTGGTTTAGTCCAGTTGTGCTGACTTCTCCTATAGTGTGTTGTGTCCTTCCCTTCACCTAAGATAATTCTTATCTACTATCTAGTTAATAAATAACCCTCTCCCTCCCTCCTCACCATTGTAACCATCAAAGAATATTTTCTTCTGTGTTTAAACCTTTTCTTGAGTTCTTATAATAGTTGTCTCATACAATATTTGTCCTTCTGCGACTGACTAAATTCACTCAGCATAATGCCTTCCAGATTCCTCCATGTTATAAGATGTTTCATGGATTCATTGTTGTTCTTTATCATTGCGTAGTATTCCATTGTGTGAATATACCATAGTTTGTTTATCCATTCGTCTGTTGATGGGCACCTAGGATGTTTCCATCTTTTTACTATCATTTACAGTTCTGCAAACACATTTTTTTTTTAAGGATAACATAGAATATACGCTTTCAAACTCTACTTTCTTTTTCTCCGTACATTGTGTTATGAGCACTTTCTTAATATTCCATTCTCTTTATTTCATTTTCTTTTTTTGTTTCTTTTCTCAGATAGTCATCAGTATTTACCTTGATCTTCTAGTCAGAAACTCACAGGTCTCGATCCTGATCTGATCTTCTCTCTTTTCCCGAACACCAGTAGGTTACCAAGCCCCATTAGTCCACCTAAGCAATGCCTTATTAGTAGTGTTCCATCAGTACCTGTATTTCAAATGCGTAATATTCCATAATTAGCCATTTCAGTTAAGGTCTTGCTTCTACTTGTTCATTTCATGTGCAATGTGTTCTTAAGATCCTGGTTAAATAAAAAAATATCGTGAGGGTTATGCCCAATAACAATCAACTTAAAAAAAAAACAAAAAAAACAGAACATTGCCATCAGGTCTATTCCAACTCATAGTGACCCTCTAGGACAGAGTAGAACTGCCCCATAGGGTTTCCGAGGAGCACCTGGTGGATTCGAACTGCCAGCCTTTTCATTATTAGCCGAACTCTTAACCACTACGCCACCAGGATTTCCATAACAATCAACTAGGAACATGTAATCTAATTTTGAAAAGAGCCAGAGTCAAACTCCACTTTTATCTGGTGTTTTACTGTATTGTTTTCATGAAGAAAACCAGTAGCATATGTGATACAATTAATACAGTGAACACGAAGTTAATCAGTTGCCAGCCAGACAGCAACATTTACTGAAATCATAAATTGTAGCAATTAGAACAAAGTACCATGAGAAATCATGAAAGAAAAGAATATATACATATAAACACATAACCTCTGCCTTAAAGGGTGCTTGAGACTTTTTGGGGTTTCAGATTACACAGCCACGATGTTATTTAGGAATGCATAAAAATCACTAACGTTGTATAATTCAGAGAATAAGCAAATTAGAACAATGTAGTGCCCATAGGTATAAAACCAGTTGACACTGAGTGGATTCAGACTCGTGGCCACCCCATGTGTGTCAGAGTAGAATTGTACTCCATACTATTCTCAGTAGCTGATGTTTTGTAAGTAGATTGCCACACTTCTCATCCAAGGTGCCTCTGGGTAGACTTGAACCTCCAACCTTTTGGTAAGCCGTGTAATAAAGAGATGAAGTCAGGAACTAAAACCTGCATCACATCACAGGGTCTTTCACATCAATAACTAAATATGCCAGGAAGAGATGAGTTTTAATTCATATAAATACAAAGACAAGCAAGGATTTGGAGACGACTAAGGTAATATAAGTGAGAAGAATAACACATTCGAAGTGGTAAAGGTAGAAATAAGGGTGATGGACCAAAAAGAAGCTTTGTGGAGGATGTGAAACAACTGTGAAGTTTATTCTCTCTGCCTGATGGTGCATCACAAAATGAAATAGGTAAGTACATTACAAAACCTGGAAGTTTTATTTCCACATGAGTCTTTAAGTACAGATAAGTGAGGTAAAAGTGTTTTGTAAATGACAATGTAATTTTAAAAAGCAGGTATTCTTCAAATAACACTGTTACTATTAAGTTTATATTATAGAAGCAGTAATAATTGTAAACAGCACAGTAATAGCATTATAACTGATGATAATAATGCAGTTACACACATCCTCATTAAATTAGACAACCAGGAGAAGCAAGAAACAAGGACAACTATAGTTCTTAGGTAGCGCAAATGGTTAAGTGCTCGACTACTAGTGGAAACTTTGGCTGTTTGAACCCAGCAGAGGCACCTTGGAAGACGTACCTAGCGATCTGCTTCTGAAGGGTCACAGCCTTGAAAACCCTGTGGAGCAATTCTACTCTGCATACATGGGGTCACGATGAGTTGGAATTGACTCAAAGTCAGCTAACAACAATAACAAGAGATGTTCTAGATTACGTTAATATATATTTGAAAAACAAAATACCAGGATGTCTAACATGGACTGTATGCTATTCCTTTCTTAATGAAAACACTCCAAAAGCAAGTAAATAATTTCCAAAATCTTTCTGGTTGTCAAGTCACTCTTACACAAAAGGAATTTGATGAGTTAAGTGTGAATGTATAAGAAACATGTGGATTGCATTTTCTTTAAAAATACACAAGGGTTTAAAAATTAAGGAGAAAAAGTGTTTGGCACAATGCATTTTTGGTGATGCCAAACCAGAAATGTTTGAGACAGCTTCACATTCTAGAATGACCTTCAGCGTTGCTTATGTTTCTGTGTATTAAATTAATCTAAAAATAAACACTATCTTTAACTAGGAGAACTGAAACAGTAAAACCTGCACCAATGTGTGTATTTGAATGAATGGTTTCATAAGGGTTTCACTGTCACTTTTTAATTATCTCCAGTCTAGAGATGTTCAAACAAATTCCTACCATATGTGTCATGCTTTATTTCTATTCCATTACTTCTTCATAAGGTTTCTGGTTCGCACAGTAGGGGAGACAATATCTGAATGTGTATTAGAAGAATGTCAACTCCCTCCTAGTCTCAAGATTTATTTCCCCACAAGTTGTGTTTTTCAGTTGGTTCAAATGTGTTCTGAACTTGAGTCATTTTTTCACACTTTTGGCCTGGGCCTGCGTTCTGATCTCTCCCTACATAGTTGTTGGAAAGCCACTTTCTGAGAATAACATTTTGTTCCAGTAAATAGGCAAGAATTGCAATGAAATTTGAATAGCTGGGTTATTTAGAAATATCCTGGTAAGTAAGCCAAGGTGATGGTACATGCACTGACAGGTGACTTCCATCCTGAGAACTTGAATCAGCAAGCACAAAGAACAATCAAGCAGGGATGCAAAAGTTGGTGTTTTTATTGTTGTTTGCTGTTGGGTTGGTGCCTCTATTCAAGCATGATGTGACAGTGATTTGGGGGCCTTGCTTTGCTCTTCTTGAACCAGAGACATTGTAATGAGCATTTTGCTATTTCTTAAATTCTCCCAGTCATCGTGCACTCCCCCATCTCCCTCATCCCATGTATTCCAAGCACCAAGTTTTGTGAATATTCCTTAGTAACTTTTGCAAAGTCACCTTTTCTTTTCTACTCCCATTGCCATTGCCATTCCCGTTTGACCCTCATCTCTCCACCCCCAAACTGCAGTTATAAAACAAGGGAGAAATAATCAGTTTCTCATCCACTTCAATATGTCTCCAAACCCTGTTGGTAGCAATGTAATATTTCTAAAGTGAAGTTTTTATCCTACCACTTTCCCACTCAGTAATCTTCGAAGACATCCCGTTGCTCAAAAGGTACTATAAAGCAGTATTTACTCAACAAGTATTTGTTGAAGAAATGAATGTATTCCTCTCTTTTATAGCCCTCTAAAAATCTGTCTCAAAACCACCTATGCTACTTTTCAAAACACATAAACTCTCTGTGGTAGAAAGAATGGTCCCCAGAAGATGCTCATGCCCTAAATCCTGGAATGTGTGAATATGTTACTTTACATGGCAAAAGGGACTTTGCTGATTAATATTATCCTGGATTATCCAGGTGGGCCAAATCTAATCACACGAGTCCTTAAAAACAGAGACCTTTCTCTGGCTAGAGGCAGAAGAGATGTGGCAGAAAGCGAAGCAAGAGAGATGTACAAAAGAGAAAGTCAGAGAGATTCCAAGTATGACAGGATTTGATGTGCTGAGATGCAAGGGCCTATGTGCAAGGACCTGAGAAGCCTCTAGGAGGTGAGGGAGGCCTCCAGCAGAGAGACATCTAGGAAACAGGGACCTCAGTCCTACAACCACAAGGAACCAGATACTGCCAACTACCTGAATAAGCTTAGAAGGGTAGTCTTCCCAGAGCCTCCTGATAAGAGGACAGCTGGATGACACTTTGTCTTTAGCCTTATGAAACCCAGAGCAGAGAAACCAGCCAAACCAAGAACGTTCAGATAATAAATTTGTGTAGTTTTAAGCCATTATATTTGTGGTAATGTGTTATAGTAGCTACAAAAAACTAATAAACTCTCCAATTTATGCCATATGCATCCCTGCCTCTTCAACTCTGATTGGCACAATACTTACCTATCACAACAACAAACTTTATATTACTCCCCACCCCAACCCTAATCCATACACACTCCTAAAAAAAAAAAAAATAGGACTGAGCCCCTTAGAGTCAAGTGTTGTTAATTCAGGTTTGAAAGGAAGGACAAGAAAATCGCTCTGGTTTTGCCACAAAGATCAAAATATATTTTAGGTCTCTTGCTACTGTGCGTAAGACTGTCTTGTTTGATTTGTGAACATGGGCATTTAAGAAAGAAAAACAAATAAGCTAGTGTTAAGCAAACTTGAGTATGCACTTATAGCACCTGGGGAGTGTGTTAAAATGCAGATTCTGATTCCCTAGGTCTAGTGACTTTTTATTTCTAGTGAACTTTAATCGTTTTCTGTCACTTATTTTTTGTGTAACCTTGTGTGATGGTTAATTTTATGTGTCACCTTGGCTAGACGATGGAAGCCAGTTGTTTGGTTGAACGTTAGTCTAGGTGGTACTATGAAGGTATTTACACGTGACTAACAGGGAGCCCTGGTTGCACAGTCGTTAAGCGCTGGACTGCTAACGGAAAGGTTGGCAGTTTCAACCCACCAGCTGCTCCACGGAGAAAGATGTGGCAGTCTGCTTCCATAAAGATTAAAACCAAAAAAAACCAAACCCGTTGCCGTTGAGTCCAATTGAGTTGATTCTGACTCATAGGTTTCCCAGGAATGGCTGGTGGATTTGAACTGCCAACCTTTTGGTTAATAGCCAAGCTCTGAACCACTGCACCACCAGGGCTTCAAAATTTTACAGTC
>NW_004443948.1:4128866-4130728 GCF_000243295.1 Trichechus manatus latirostris | reverse complement strand
TTGGTGGTTCAGGAGTAGACTTCTCACTTCTATGTGGGAGACCCAGGTTTGGTTCCCAGTCAATGCACCTCAAGTGCATTGTTTCACCAGTTTGACAGTGGTGGATTGCATGCTACTATGATGCTGACCAGGTTTTAGTGGACCTTTCAGACTAAGATGGACTCGGAAGAAAGACCTGACAATCTACAGTAAAGCCTGCAAAAGCCAGACCCTGTGTAAGGTGGAAACCTGTCAGAAAAGGAAAACTCACTGGGTGTTTATGAGGTGGAGGACTTGAGACCTTGGAAATACAAGGCAGTCCCATCTAGTTCTGGCTCTCACAGGTTTCACTGTACTTCCCAATATCAGCCAATGAAAACTCTATCGATTGCAATGGCCTAGTTTGCGACTGATCACAGGACCAGGTAGGTTTCATTCCATTGTGCATGGGGTCACCATGAGTTGGGGGCTGACTGATTGGCAGATAACTACAATAAGGCCTATGGAAGATTTCATCAATTAGTGGAGTTTGGGAGTTGGTGGTGAAGGTCCCAGGTGCATGTTCTCATTCAGAAGTACATTTAGCAGAGTTCTTTAGAAGGATTGACATAAATTAAAAACCAAAGCTCCATGTGTAAATGATCAATTTATATTTTCCGTCATATATTTCCAGATCTTGAGAGGTAGAGTTTTATATCAATGGAATAACTAACTAACCTAACCCATTGTCAGCAAGTTGATTCAAACTCATAGTTACCCTATAGGACAGAATAGAACTGCCCCAGAGGGTTTCCCGAGAGCTGCTGGTGGATTCAAACTACTGAACTTTTGGTTAGTAGCTGAGCTCTTGAACCGCTGCACCACCAGGAGGATGTTATCTACATTTTAGTTGATAATCCTCTTCCATATAAATGACATGTAGACAACAAACATGGCCAGCTTGCTCCATTGTACAATCTTTTTACCATAATCCTCCCAAGATCACCTTCCTGAAGCAATGGGTTTTGAAATGCATAAATCTAGCATAGTCAAACCCAGAGTAAAACTTTCAGTTGATTAGAAGGCAGTTAGAGCTTAAACTTGGGGATTACAAAATTCCAGATTCAAGGTGACTGCTATCTAATTGAGTCTATTTGAAGCAGAACTACTTATCTCAAGAAAATGAATTTAAATAAAATTATAAATAGGTGAGAGTATGAATAGGCACGCTATGCTTTAATTGATATGAAATATAATCATTTTATCTGACTAGAAATGTATAGTGAATAAATATCATAGTTAGAACCTTTCATAAAATTTCTGGAGAAATAATAGATATTTTTTATAACTTATTTCTGCATTTATTAGATTTAAAAAGTCTAAGAGGAACCCTAGAATCACAGAACATTAGCAGGAGAAGAAACCTTAGAGAGCATCTGATTTATCCTCTGCTCTCTGACCCACTTCTCACGCAGGGAAAGCAGCGTAGCACAGACAGAGGTTAAACATGCAGAATCTGGAAACAAACTGCCTTGGTTCCAATCCTGGCTATAATAAAGTTTTCTAATTTGTCGGTGTTTCTGTTTCTCATCTGTGCAATGGGGATGATAGTAACAGTAACAAATTATATGACTGTTGAAGGGTTGTGTGAGTTAGTACATGGGATGTTTTAGAAGAATTTGTCACAAACTAAAAACTCAATACATTTTATTTCTTGTTGTTTCGTTTTTTCTTCCTTCAGCAACTTTATTGAGCATCTACTATAGGCAATGATTGACCAGGACATACAGAGATGACTGCAAAGGTCTCTGTCTTCAAGATGCTCAGGAACTGTGAGGAGGTGAACACAGGACTGCATATGACAACACAATGGTGTGAATGAATAGCTTTCCCTCAGTCTTTAC
>NW_004443948.1:4094401-4101597 GCF_000243295.1 Trichechus manatus latirostris | reverse complement strand
TTATAGAGCCTACAAAGAGGAGACATAGTCTCTTATCAGAAGAAGAATATCATCATCTTGGGGACTCAAGGCCTATGCATGTGAAAAGGTAATTAAAACTGTAAGACAGCTTATGAGGAAAAATGAGTAGCACTGTAGAAGTGGGACAGAATAGGACTTCTTGGCTTTCAGTAGGTGGTCAGCAAATACTTGTTGTTGAGTTGTGTTCATTTGGGGAGCAGCTTCTCTCTGGAAAGAAGAGAGATTAAATCATCAATGCCATCAATTTTCAGTAAGAATTCTGTAGACTTGGGCTTAATAACGCATATACCTTTAGACACAATTATTTAAGATAAAGCGAGACTGGAAAGCCATTTGGGTGTTACTCATTTATTTAAAAAAATATGTTTTATAAGGACAAATTTTATTAATATGTGAGGAAAAGAAGTTCTTTTAAAAATAATTATCTAAAAGTTTTACCAGTAGCCTTATTTTCCATCTATCTGTATATTCAACAAAATAGCTTAAAAATGGGATGGTCAAAGGAAGATTCATATCACCGCTTTGACAGGAAGCACAGAAGTGACATAGAGATAAATGAAGGACAGTCACTGTAAGCATCTGGCTTTTTCTTTGGGCTGTGGGGGTTGCCAAACCCCTTGACAGAGTTGAAATATAACTGCTAAGCACTATTATAAGAGGCAGTGTAGTCTGGGCTCTAAACTTGGAGATGAATTGCCCCTTTTCTCAACATTTATTGGCTGTGAGTTTTGAATATGGCATTTGAGCTCTCTGAATCACAGTAAAAAACATCCACAAAAACCAAACCTGTTGCCATTGAGTCTATTCCAATTCATAGAGACCCTATAATAGTAATCACCTTTAATTATAATTCATTTTAAAATTACAGATTGTAAGAATAAAATGTGACTATCCTATTATCTATAAGAAAAACACTGTATAGTATTTTCATTATTTTTACTGGATATTTTCTTTCCACAAAATGTGAATGGATGCTTGGTTTTTTAATTCCTTTGGGGAAGTAGTTGTATCCTTTTCAATAGGGCGATTGTATTTTGTTCGAAGAAAATCTTCTGTGGTTAGTTTATAGGCTTTCTGGGGAGAAGCTAGAATGAATATCTCTTTCTGGGTTCAGCTGTTTGCTCATTGTTTTACACTTGTAAAGGTAGTCAATAAATATTTGTCATTGTTGGTGACTGTGGCAGAGAAAATGCTCATCAAGTATTTCCCACCCATATATCCCCTTCTCCTTTCAGTTAGACAGTGCCATGTGAGTAGTTTGAACCAATTAAACATGAACAAAAGGAACACGTGTAATGTCAAAAATAAATCCATTAAGAACAAACAAACGAACAACTTTTTCCCTGCTTTAGGAACTGAAAAGTCTAAGTGTTCCAGATGCAGCAGCTGCAAGATGCAAAGCCTTCCTTATTCTGGGTTCCAGAGTGGCTAAGTGGAGTGGATGTCCCGCCCTCCTCTATATGAATGTAAACTAAACATTTCTTGTATTAAGCCCTTGAGGTTTGGAGATGTTGACCTCAGCCTAACTTTCCTGTCCTGACAGAACAGTGATGCACCATGCTTACCCTTCAAGAACAACAATCAGTGATATTCTCAAGTCTGGTGAGTCCAAATGTATTAAATTAAACATACTGAATTATCTGAAGAATTTGTGCTGTGAAGGTAAAACAATGAGATGATTCAGACTGAAAAGAGTTGTTTTCTTCTTAGTGTTTTGTTGTTTCTCCATATATTTGTTTTTAAAGCTTGGCATCCCGGGTATTTCTATACTCTTTAATTGAGATGAAATTCATTTTGAAACTCTTTACAGATGGTTCTTGTCTTAGTCATCTAGTGCTGCTATAACAGAAATACCACAAGTGGATGGCTTTAACAAAGAGAAATTTATTCTCTCATAGTCCAGTAGGCTACAAGTCCAAATTCAGGGTGTCAGATTCAGGGAAATGCTTTCTCTGTTGGCTCTGGAGGAAGGTCCATGTCATCAATCTTCCCTTGGTCTGGGAGCTTCTCTGCGCAGGAACCTCAGGTCCAAAGGACATGCTGTGCTCCCGGTGCTGCTTTCTTGGTGGTGGGAGGTTCCCATGTCTCTCTGCTCGCTTCTCTGTTTTATATCTCAAAAGAGATTGGCTTAAGACACTACCTAATCTTGTAGACCCCATCAATGTAACTGCCGCTAATCCATCTTATTACACTATAGTGATAACATTTACAACACATAGGGAAATCACATCAGATGATAAAACGGTAGACATACAATGCTGGGAATCATGACCTAGTCAAGTTGACAGATATTTTGGGGGAACACAATTCAATCCATGACAGTTCTAATTAATTTTAAGGAAAGAAACTAACATGTAGTATGTGGGTTTGCTATTTTCAGTTACAAGGCTACATTTTAATAATTAAAATAAACCCTTTTATCTGTACACATTCATAAGGTTTGGCTCAGAAAGATGAAATAATGTGTCACTGTCACACCGATATCATTGCATAATTGGCTTTCTGTCAGAATCTAAAAAAAGGATCTTTCAATTATCTGGATATTTAGATATCAAAATGGCTCTGGATTTAGGTTGAAAAAACGGTTTCAATCATCTCTGATGATATCCAGATAAAATAATCATTCAAGTACCAGTAAGACAAGTTACATAATTTATACTAACTGCGTATAGAATATGACTGGGACATATCAGAACACTAGACCATTGCCAATAGCTTTATAATATTTAATATCTTGTACTATGGAAACAGAGTCCCTGGGTAGTGCAAACAGTTAAAACACTTAACTGCTAACTGAAAGTTTGGAGGTTTAAGTCCACCTAGAGGTGCCTTGGAAGAAAGGCCTGGTGACTGATTTTTAAAAATCAGTCATTGAAAATCTTGTGGAACACAGTTCTACTCTGACACACATAGGGTCCCTATGAGTCCTAATGATTCAATGGCAATTTTTTTTTTCTAATACGTAACCACATACTTTTCTTCAAAAGTTTGTAAGTCATTATGAAAGTCAAAATAGTGAATTTCTTTAACAGTTTAGAGGAAAATACATTAGACTTAAGAAGAAAAAAAATCAAGAAATACACTAATCTTTACACTTTTTAGAAATTCAAGTGTTGTATGAGTATGTATGTATTTCTAAAAGTCATTTAGGATTTTAATAAAATAATTGTACTCAAAGTAATTTATTAACTTTGGTTTGCAATAATCCACCTGGTCACAGCTAGGTGTTTTCAACAAAAACTACTTATATTAATAGTAACACTGGGACTAAGGGTCTAAAACATCATTTATAATCAAGCAATGTTAAATTAAAAAGGTGAAATGCTCTTTTCATAACAATTTCCATACCAATACAATCTCAACTCTCTTTAGAAAAGTAATGGAGCATGCAAAGCAGATAACAAAGACTAATGTGAAAAAACAAAAATCCTTTGAGGTAAGCAACACCACAAATATTTTCAAATAAGACCTGCAAAGAGATTCCACAAATAAAATATCTGTGACCATACATTGGAAAGGCCTAACAAAAAGGAAAATATATTATTTTAAAGACAAAATCAAAAGCAAAGACTGTGTAGGCACTGCATGTGGTGAGCTCTAGGTCAGGTGCACACATTGATTGGGTGGCAAGTTGCCTATGCTACCCGGAAATAATATTAATAGCTTACGTGTGCATAGCATTTTAGAATCCCTAAAACAGAGGATAGAAGTTACTTATTAGTAAGAGAAATGTTTGTTAAAACTGCATAATGAATAAAGCACAGGGCATAGTATAAAATGCATGCAGATTTAAAACATTAATTACTTATGATCTATTCTTAAAAGGCTAATGATAAAATTTTAAGATAAAATATATGAAAATTAGAATATGTCTACTTTAAGCAGGGTACTTATATACTAGGAAACCATGGTGGCATAGTGGTTAAGAGCTACAGCTGCCACCCAAAAGGTCGGCAGTTTGATTCCACCAGGCGCTCCTTGGAAACCTTATGAGGCAGTTCTGTACTAAAGAGCTACAATATTATAACCTGAACTCGAGAAGGTCATTGCTTTAAAAAAAGAGAATGTGAAATTTTTAACGGACTAAAATGATATTTCTTTTATGTCCAAGTCCTTTTGATGAGCTAAGACAAGGTTGATAGGTGTTAAGGGTTGAATTGTGTCCCCCTAAAATATGTTATAAATCCTAATTCCTATATCGTGTATGTAATCTCATTTGGGAATATGGTTTTCTTTGTTATGGAGTGAGGCCATATTAGCGTAGGGTGTGTCTTCAATTTAACCACTCTGAGATATAGAAAGAGCAGATTAGGCACAGAGCAAGCAGCCACAAATGGGGGAACACTGGATGTCACATAGAGATCTACAAGGAATGCTGAGAAGAATGTTAGAGAAGCTGAGACCAGGATTATCCCTCAGAGCAGACAGAGAGCCTTCTCCCAGAGCTGGCACCCTGAGTTCGGACTTCTAGCCTCCTAAAGTGTGAGAAAATAAATTTCTGTTTTTTAAGGCCATCCACTTGTAGTATTTTGTTATAGCAACAGTAGATAAAAAAGACAGTAGGGCAATCCAGTCCCGAGAGAAAAAAAAAGAAGGAATCAAAGGATGCTTGGCCTAAAGGAGGAGGCACAATCCTAGGTTAAAAAAAAAAAAAAGGATAGGTAGATAGATAGGCAGGTAGACACACACACACATATGGAAATTGTGTTTAGTAAATCAAAATTATGACACAGAGTCAGAATAAGAGTCTACATAGCTAATTTGGTGTTAAAAAAATTAGGAGGAAAAACGAGTATTATATAAGGGGCTAGCTGATTCAGGACGGCCTTAATCAAAGTACTAAAATATTGAGACCTTCTCTTACATACTGGAGAGTAACAGCAACCACTTCAGAGACTATGCTGAAATGACGACAGTGATCGTCACAATGAGCCTGAGTAGAATAAGAAGAGCAGATAAGTAAATACTCTTTCGCATTTTACAGATTCTGAGCTCCGGGGGGTACGCCCATGTATGACTCATTTCTCTCTCCTCAGAACTCAGAAGAGCAAATAGGCTGACACACATCAGGAATGACTGTAACACCACACACTGTGCCCATGGTATGCACCAATAGTACTATGTCTTAGGTGCTCTCTCATTTAACCCCCATAACCGTGTTGCTCTTGCCCTCAGCCTCTACCAAAGAAGGCCAGGTTTACTACCTACTGGGATGGTTTAACTTATATTTCTGAAGGGTCTGAGTCTCTGGAACCCGCCTTTTATTGGTGTGACATTGTCTTCCATTGATCTTCACTATGAAATATGACAGTAATGAGATGCACCCTAGGAATCCTCTGGGTTCCATGCGTATTTCTTCTTACTCTCATTCACAGCAGTCTATTTCCCCTTGGTTTTGTAACCACTGTCCATCCCTGATAGCATACTGGCATGAGGAAGCCAAAAAATAACCAGGTGTTAGTCTCCATTCCCAATTTAATGAAACAATCTTTGTATCCTGTGATGAAACTATTCCTTCCTTAGGAATTTAAGATCTCCAGAAAAGTAGGGTTTAAGTTTACAGAAAGGTGAAACAAAACTTGGAAAGAGGGTTGTTTGTTGCGAGGGAATCACAAACACACACCACAAGCACCACACATGCAGATGTAACAGAGTTTTTTAGAGGAAAAACTCACAATAGAGGAGTAGTACAGCACACACTTGCCCCTGAACTTTCATTATTCCCCACGCTAGGCAGAGGTGGCCTGCCTGCACCCAGAAGGCTTGGAGTGCAACAGAGAGCACGCCAAGAGGGAGATTGAGTCCCATGCCCAGACAGTATTACACATTCCTAGGTTAGCCTACTAGGGACTAAGAAACATCTAATTTGTCTAAGTACCTAGAAAACTCTGAAGATATTTCTGGGCCCAGGTATAACTTTACAGAGTTGCATAACCATGGCCCTGGTCTACATTCTGAGAATCCTAGGAAAGCCTTGTGGGCCAGGAATGCAGCCATTAGCCTAAGGCCTTCATGTCTTTATGTGGGCCCTTAGTCCATCTAAGGCAACTCTCTGCTAAGCTATCAAAAGGCGAAAGAAAATGAGCCTTCAGGGCCATTCAGACTTGTTTCTCGTCAGATTGGCAGATACAATAGTGAGAAGAATCACTCCCATTTTCACGATTTGGTTCCCAGACAAGTATATTCTGACTATGAAAGAGATAACATCACAATCGGGTGTGATTTCAAAGTAAGTTCTGCATCACGTAAGACAGCAAACCAACTTTGGAGGGTGCTAACTTCCTGCTGACACCAGACTAGATCCTCAGCCATTCCACTATTCCAACAGATCAACATGGCTTAAATAAATTTGATGAGCATGGATTCACTGCCACTCTTCTCTGGCTGTGAAATGAGTTTCTGCGTTAGACACGATGTGGTGTGGAATACCATGACTGGGAGTTAGGCTCTCTGTATTTACATGGATAGCTGTGCTGGAGGAAGCAAGTTGCACAGACAAGACAGATCCACTTCTGAAATACATACCTATTTCTATGAGGACAAATTTTGCTTGCCAAGAGTTATTTCTCCTTCTGAGAGGTATGTTGTGCAAATTGCGGCAACTTGTATTCCATTTTAGAGAGAATATCTCAACATGTCCCACATTATAGAACCCTTAGAAACCTCCCTGACGTAGCAAAAGACTTAATTTTCATGTGGTTTATCTCTTAATCCTTGCACACAAATTACTTTCTGCGTATTTAGGGTATTCTTACTACTTCCTGCTCATGAGGTGCAACCGGTGTCAAAGTCATGGGCCAGGTCCTGAGGACTCTATTATGACAAAGAACAGGAAAGTTGAAATAGCCATATGGTAGAGCAGTGACAATGTACTGTTGTCTTTGACAGGTGAAAGGAAACTGTTTGAATTCATCCCTTCAAATTACTCTGGAGAGAGAAAAAACAAAATACCTCGCCAGTCAAATCAATAGCTGTGTGCTAAGTTCCAAAGGGCTGCACTAAAGATACACATCTGAAACAGTATTTGCATTTGGAATCACCTCCTGATTAAATTTACGATAATACACAATCATTTTCCAAGGCCCCTCCTGCTTTTTGCAGGTGAATTACATGAGGCGGTCCTAGGACTCATCATCCCTACATCTTTTAATCCTTTGGTGGTAAAACTGATATAT
>NW_004443948.1:4071416-4094301 GCF_000243295.1 Trichechus manatus latirostris | reverse complement strand
CTCTAGGGTTGGGCTTTTACTTTTGGATTACTGCTTAGGTAAGAATGGACACTTCCTGGAGCTAACGATCAGCCCTTTTATCATAATGGCCAATGTAGGAATTTTGTCAGTTTCCTAATCTACTTTACACAACTATGAAATCAGAAACTGGGGAAATAACCTGAAGATGGTTCTGTAAACCCAAGAGCCCTCTCTGAGTTGGGCTCAGGCCAAGACTCCACTCATCACTCAACTTCTGGCCCAGTGAACCATAGTGGCATTTCAGATCCCTAGGGATTAGTGTTAACTCAGAGACAACATCTTGGATTTTTCCTTTCCCAATGCACAGTCACAGGTAAATGTCCACATCCTCTTCCAGGGAATGCTTGGAGGAATATTTACAGTACATACTCATGCCAGTGTTGCAGGGCCTACATCAAGAGACCCTGATCTCCTTCAATAAAAGGGGTCAGGTTTGTGGATTAGGCTGAGAGGAGAAACTGAGTGAGAAGTCATGACTTACATGGCGGTGAGTTAAGTAAAATTTCTACTTCCTGGATTTAGCATATTTCCTGTAACATAGATTAAAAAATATTTTATGACTATTTATTTTGTTTATGTTATTGTTGTTGTTAGGTGCCGTTGAATTAATTTCCACTCATAGTGAGCCCAAGTGCCAGAGTAGAACTTCCCCATAGGGTTTTCTAGGCAGTAGTCTTTAGTGGAGCAGTTCGCCAAGTCTTTAAGACCCTATAATCAATTAATCACTTTCTGGATCGCCATAGGCGAAAACACTCTGATTGACATTCATCCCTGTGTCCAGTTATGACAATTGAGTGGGTTAAGTACTGCCACCTCTCCTCTGCCACTCTGGGATCCCATAATTCCCATTAAAATCATGGAGACTACTTCAAGGATGACAACTCCCTCCATCATCCCTAATTCTTGAATGACAGCCAGAGCCAAGTTTTCAAGAATCCTAACGTTTCTTTTCTAAAGCATTTCTCAATGCCCCAGTGATGAAAATGTCTTCTGTAACATTCAGGGTACCTTTGTTAGAGGGAGAGAAAGCAAATTGTAAATAAGTATAGGGAAGTCTGTCATCCTGACATCATTAAACATAGTCCTTTGTTGAATCCATGTTTTAGTCAGTCAATGAAGCAAATTGTTAGAGCCATTTCAGAGCTGCTGAAGTTAGCACATGAAATCCAACAACCCACCTTTATATGCCTCCTCCTTAGTCTAACACACTTAGGATCTATTCACGCACGTGCTCTCTAGGTAACAAATGATAAATACGAGCAAGTGCTCTCATTCCAGTGGGGTGTAGGCTATCTTCTGCTAAAATAACTAGTGATTTTCCTCTAGGCTTGTCTGGAATCTAACTCTGGTTATCAGTCTAGAGGCAATGATGGATGGGGTGGGTGGGTCATGAAAGAAAGCTAGTTCCCTTAGAAAAAAGGGGAGGAGGCCGTTTCAACTGGAAAATGAATTTTTGGAAAATATGGAAGTCTAGCTTTTCCACCTTCATCCGAGAACACCCAAAAGTTTGCGCCTAAGTCTAGGAGTAGCATCTCTTCCTCACTAATTACCTAACGTAAATTTACACATAAAACTTAGCAAAGTCATCTTAGTCAGGATTCTCTAATATTACGTCTATCTATCTCTCTATATCTCTATCTCTGTATTGAGAAAGATTGATTTGTTAAAAGAATTTGCTCATGTGATTGTTGGATCTGGCAAGTCCAAAATCTGTAAGTCCGGTGACAGGCTGGAAATTCTGGTAGTCTTATGTTCAAATTTGGTAGGCCAGGCAGTGAGGGTAAAGGGTTCCAGAAGGATATCTATTCATAGTTTCAGACAAAAATCTTTCTTCCTCAAGAACCTCAGTTTTTTTTTGCTTCTAAGGCCTTCAACCGATTGAATGAGGCCTACCCCCATTATGGAGAGCAATCTGCTTTACTTAAAGTCAATTGATTTAAATGTCAATCACATGTAAATAGCTTCTTAGCAACATCTACACTGGTGTTTGCAAAACAAATGGGCACCTTAGTATAGCCAAACTGACACGAACTTAACCATCATATTCTCTGAACAATTTGCTTCATAATTCTTTAACCTTAACCATGAGACCTTAGTTCTGATGTTCAGGGATGCCTGACCCCTGTCTATTGTAGATAAAAATTAATTTAAACCTGTCATGGAAGCTTTCTGGTTTTCTACCTGTATTTTGACTTGAGAGTTAAAAGCCCTGAGTTGATAATATTATTATGATTTTTTTTTTTTTTTTTTGGTAGGCCTGTCAAATATACTTTTCCAACCTCCACAATACAGTTTACTTAGTATCCTAGCGCCTTGATAGTTTAGTTGGTTGCAATGCCATGGCATTCCATGGATTATTAAAATTCCCTTTTCGCCTTCAAGAAGGTCGTTCTTCCACTCATGCTCTGACATGTGAAGAGCTGTGTCGCCGTCCTTTATTGAGGATTTGTTTCCTTGGACCACTTCTTTTAGGCACTTTCTAACCAGGTAAACAAAAAACACTCTGAGTACTTAAAATAACAAATATAATGCAGGAAATTAGTTATGCAGTGATGGAAGAGCTAAGTAGTCACACTGGAAGGGGATGGTGGAACAAACTAGAGATTAGCAATATCAGGAAGCCACAATGGACGCTAAGACAAGAAAGAGTTGCAGAATGAAGGGAGCCCAGAGGCTGGGTAACTGGCAAGAGCTGGAGTCACAGACGAGTCATAGTCACCTCTGAAGACACAGTTGCTGCTCTGTCCAAAGCAGAGAGAAGAAAATGCCTGGCTTTTCCCTTCCATCTGCCTTCACCTTCCAGTCTCCTGCCTGTACCAGGTGACAATCCTCTGATCATGCCAAGCAGAACATTGTGAGGTCTAGGAGGAAATCTGAGAGCAAACATCCCTGAGGCCTGCAAAGAAACAAATGTAGTTGCCCTTTCTAAAACAGAGAGGTTTAGCCAGGAGAAGGAATTATTCCTCCCTCTGCCTCAGCGTGGTTTACTCTGGCCACATTGAGCAATAATCTCTGCCCAATGAGGAGAGGATCACGCTTGATAGGCTCAAACTATGAAAAAGCTCCTGGGAAAGTGGAAACTGACTAAGTATGCATTAGCACTAAGGAAGAAGACATTGAGGAGAAATAGACACTGATGAGGAAAGAAGGAAATAAGGTGATTGATGTGGTAACATTATTGGTAGAAGAGAATGCACTAGCAATCTGAACACATGAAACAGCCAGACTCAGGAGGTTGAGAATTTTTTTAGACAATGGGACTTTACCCATTAACTTGCTTTGTCCAAAATGCTGGATGGTATCAAGAGCAGGTGGTAAATGCTTTTAGATTATGATGATAAATTGTTCATCATAAAATGAAAGTGAATGACTCTAGGTGATTACATGAAATTTGGGCACAAGAAAATTAAGTAGTCAGAAAATGTTCCTTAATATCCAATCTTATCCAATTATTTGTTTCCCAGAGGAAATCACAGAAGCCAACACAGATTGTTAAAATTAAGCCAGACACGTCACAAGGATTTGTGTATTTCAATAAGGCAGAGCTGAGTGAGTAGGGGGTGAAGCTGGATAACCTGTTAGGTCTTCAGTGATATGTATCTATAACTTTGTCTACTGTGCTGCACATGATTAGTACTAAGAATGTTGTGATTTCTTTTTTTTAATTTCTCTCATTTCTATTTTCCAGAATTCAATAATTCAAACTAGCACATAGAGCACATGGGATGAGTAAAAAAGTCTAAATTATGCACAGGTTTGAGTACTGTTTCCTTAAAGGATAAACTATGTTAAAAATTCAAATTTCAGGATGTCAAATCCCTATGGGAATCATGTCTCTCTTGTTTCTTTTTCTTCAGACTATGTAAATACCAATGGCATTTCTTACAAAGAGATTCTTTGGAATCTTTCTTCGTTCCACTCTGTACAACAATGTCATTATGGAATTTTTATAGCTCATACTTCCATTGACATCTGAAGAAGTTGTCAAATAATCTTTTCCAATTAGGTTACTATTTTAAAACCATTTTAGCTGCAGGAATATATTAATTCTTATGTCTAAAAATGGTACTGTATTGTATTTAAAGAAAATACATGTAGAATCACAGACTTTGTTGAAGTACAAGAAGCCTTAGAGATGGTCTAGTTTTACTGTCTCTGAAGATGAGGAGTCACACTGAGGAGTTTTCGTGAGTTTGTCAGGGGCATATTAGTTGTTAGTGACAGAACTGGGTCAGGAACCCGTTTTCTTCTGATAATCCAAGAAAACAGTCTTTTAAGACTTCATTATTTTAACCATGTAATCTAGTTCTGTTCAGGGGCCATACATAGTTGAAAACATCATACAGTCTTTATTCTTAAGGCAAACAAGACTGCTTTATCCAGGGGATAACTCATTCCTCAGTGTTCTAACCTTCAGTTTATTTGCTCACAAATTTTTCAGTTCAGAGTCATCTTACAAACTGTTTTTTTTTTTTTTTTTAATTTTTTTCCTTGTTTGTCTATGTTGACTGCCTTCCAAAACTTTTTTTAGCTTTCCCCTCTGCCTCCCTCACTTGACCTGAAGTCTTTTTAATCTTAGCTATTCAGTCTGGGACTCTCTTACCATCTTTGAAGTTGGAGTTTAATCTACTGCAATAGACTGAAACTAGAAAATTATACATGCAAACCCACAAGCCGATGTCCTTGTCAGTTAAGACTTCCTTTTCTAATCTGGGGTACATGTTTAAGTGGTATTTGCATAGGCAGATATGCTGTGAACCTACTGAGGCTAAAGCTTCAGGAAACCCTTCTCTGCACAGGTTTTTTCCAAGGCCCAGGAAGGGACCCAAGCTATGTTTTCATATAAACATGTTTTTGTAAATTTTACAAAAATCAGCTATTGCAACCAGTCATTTAGGAACACTGCCTCCTGCCATTCAAATGTTTTCTCCATCACAATTTCCCCTTTTCAGGAGGTAGAGATTCAGCACAGAGAAAGTTGACTTGGGACATATACATATAGTTTGGGTTTAGTGGGCTATGTTTATGGCATTCTCAGGTACTTTCATGTATAATTAACTTATCACAAGCCATCCCCACTGTATGAAGGCTTCTAGGAATACTCTTCCCCTCACTGAGCTGTCTCAAAAGGGCCCGAGATCATATCGCTCCATGACAATGTGCTGTAGGAGGTCTATTACCAAGCTAAGAGAGTAATGAAAAATAAGCAGGTCTGAAATGTGCAAAGATTAAACCAGTTGTTGGAAAAGTAGTATGTTATATTATAGAGGTATCTTCAGCAGTTAATCAATAAATACATTGCATTGTTTTTCCGAATTGTGTGTTTGTGGTTTTTATCAGCTTTTCAAAATTTGTCTTTTGTCATTCTAAAATATTCACTTTCATGCATAATTTAGTATTCATAATTTTGTACTCTTTTTTCTTAAAGGCACCCCTCTCTCAACTTTTATAAGTTTCAGGCCTCACAACACCTGGATCTGCCCCTGGGTGGTTAACTTTACACAGTTAATCCTTTCAGGCAATGTTATGGATTGAATTGTGTCCACCAAAAATGTGTGTCAACTTGGCTAGACCATGATTCCCCGTATTGTGTTATTGTACACCATTTTGTCAACTGATATGATTTTCCTATGTGTTGTAAATCCTACTGCTATTAATGAGGCAAGATTAGAGGGAATTATGTTAATGAGTCAGGACTCAATCTACAAGGTTAGGTTGTATCTTGAGTGGATCTCTTTTGAGATAAAAAAGAGAGATGATGGGGACTTCATATCACTAAGAAAGTAGCGCCAGGACCCAGGGTCCCTGTGTTGAGAAGCTCCTAGACCAAGGGAAGATTAATGGCAAGAACTTTCCCCCAGAACTGACAGAAAAAGCCTTCCCGTAAAGCTAGCCCCCTGAATTCGAACTTCCAGCCTCCTAGACTGTGAGAGAATAAATTTCTCTTTGTTAAAGCCATCCACTTGTGGTATTTCTGTTACAGCAGCACTAGATAGCTAAGACAGAACTGCCTGATCTGGCTCACTCAAGCAGCCGGAGCTCAGCAGGGTTGGGGTAGGAAAGACCTACTATGAGTAGCCAAAGAAGTAAAAACAGGCTAAAACCTCCCCTGGGGGGTACAATATAGATGTCAATATCAAAGAAGTTGAATTTTGTTGACAAGTCTAAGGGGGTCATCATGGGCCAAGAGTCCTGGACAGAGAGTTCAGAAGCCTCACGGGCCCAGAAGTGGAGCAAAGACCAAGGAGATGTGGTTGATCTGAGAATATTTCCATGAAAACAATGGGCATTCCTAAGACTTGTTTGTATGAATGTATACTGCCTGATTAGAGGGTAGTTTGGCTTATTTCAAATAATAAAGATACTATCCCACTGCCATTGAGTTAATTCCGACTCATAAAGGCCCCATAGGGTTTCCAAGGCTATAAACCTTTACGGAAGCAGACTGCCATATCTTTCTTCCTTGGAGCCGCTGTTGGTTTCAAACCGCCAATCTTTTGGTTAGCAGTCGAGCGCATTAACCACTGCGCCACCAGGGCTCCTTCTGAAGACACTATACCTCTGTGAAAATTGTCTAGGGAAAAGGGTTAACATCCATCTGACCTCAAGACCAGGACCCTCGGGATCGAACTCACTACTTTGTTTTCCTTGTGTTAGTATTGTCCGCATACGTAGGTGACCCTGTAGAAAAATCAAACGGTGAAGGAAAAAACACTGGAAACCAAATATTATAGCATGCTCGGAAACGGATTTGAGAGGCAGTGTGTCCTCTCTTATTGTTGCATGTCTTGTTTTAACAAAAACTGTCATGCCCATCAAAAATGACATCCTTGAAAATAGTTTACTGGATAAATTAGTTCTGTCTTGATGCCCAATACAGCACAAGTTCCAGGCATGAAAATTGCCAAGATGAAAGGTGAAAGAAGAAGGTCAATCACATAATTATATATATATATATATATGGTTTGTGTGTTGAGCCAACTGCCAACTTTAAGAGTACTTACACTGCTATTTTTTTTTAATGTGAACCAGAAAGACCAAACTACATGAAGCCCATACATCAGTAACAGTAAATTCTTTTATGGTTTCTAATAGGGGGAATATTTGTGGTATTATGTTTCTTCTGTTTTTGCTCACATGGTAGGATTGCAATTCCTCATCCTGTTTGAAGCTGACTTTGGCAGCCAATGAAGTTTGAGTGGAAGTGCCTTTATGATGGGCTGAGGTGAAAGCTTTCAGAGCTGGTGCCCAGTTCACTTTGCCCCCTTACTCCTGCAGGGTAGTGAGGGATGCTACTGTCAGTCTGCTCCCTAAGAGATCATGATGGTCAGAGCTTCTTACCAGTCCGCATTGGACTGTAGCATGAGCAAACAATGATCAATCATTTTTTGAAATCATTGAGATTTGGTTGGGGAAGGGGGAAGGTTGTAACTGTAGCATAAGCTAGCCTATATTGACTGGAACAATTTTTAATGCTTTGCCTTCAAAATAAATGCAAACAATTGAAAAATGTGCCATTTGGCTTGTCTACGTGTGTGTGTATACATATATAAATGAATATATATAGCATATAACATATATAAGTATACACATGCACACATAGACATATATATGTATACACATACACATTGAGTTTTGAGGGGCAAGAAAGTTTCTCTTGCTCTATTTTCATGGTATTTGGGGGGAGAAAAGGAGGATAAATCATCTCCTTCTTCTACAAGTTTATGACAATCTGATTTCTGGTGCAGAAATTGGACTCAAGTTTCCAGTTAAGCTTCATGATAATTGAACTGTGTAATTCACTGACCACTAATTTAGGTCAGGGAGCACAGCTAGTTTCAGTATAAGCAGTGTAGAAGTAAAGATACCCCCTTACCCAGAATAAGGTCTTTCCCTATGTACACTTTTCTACATGAATGTGAGCAAACAGTAGGTGCTCAGATTCACTGGTTAGAAGATTGAGAGGCAGCTTGGTAGAGCAGAAAAGAAATGAAGTTAGACAGACTGAGTATTGAATTCTTATTCTGCTTTACGCAATTCATTGACCATCTCTGCAACTCAGTTTTCTCATCTATGACGTGGGAAGAAGTCATCTGGAGGATTCGCTAAGGTAAATTTGTATGGTGCCTAGCTATAGATACCTAATAAATTGGGACTATTTTTAATTAATACATGAAATCCTGTTTCCTAAGAAGTTTAGCTTCTGCAAGCATTTATACATTATCTTATTAAATCCACATATCTAAAGTGTAGGTATTATCATCTCTCTTTTTTTTCCTAATGAGGAAGATACTTTTTTTGAGGTCAGACTGCTGGCTAGTAAGGGGTAAGATGAAAACTTTATCTTCCTGCAGGCCTCTCAGCCTGCTGACAGAGAAGCTGCAAGCGGATGCATTTCACCAGTTGGGATAACTGTGTGTTTTCAAATGATTTCTTCCATCACTTTCAGTCCTGCCCCAGCACATACTCAGGGTGTGAGAAACGAAGATACTTCACATTCACTACCTTCATTCCATATAAAAAACAATCAGAATCAAAATTCATTTTTTTAGCAGACAGAACAAGAGCTTGTCACCTGAGGAGATTAGGGCGTTGACATTTTCAGCTAAAAAAATAAGATGTCGACACAAAGAAGCTATGTAATTCTTCACGTTCATCATTCACTCTTTTAATGAGATTTGAGGTTGACCTGAGAAGGAAAAAAACTATAATCCTTCATACCAAAAGAAAGTTTGAATGAATTGATTCTGTATTCCCAAGTTACAAACAGCGTTCTACACTCCCAAAGTCGGTCATATCTCTGTTTGGCTTACCAAATGCACATTACTGTCACTCAGTGTCCCCAGTCTACTTTCTGGCCATTTTTAGTTACTTGTATTGCCTCTTTTATTCTAGTTGACTAAGAGATTATTAAAATCTAATCACAGCAAATATATTCAGAATTGATAACAGAAACAACTTTGTGGGGGGTGTGGTATTCTGATATTCTGCAAAGGGTTAAACCTGCGTTCGAGTCCTGCCTCTGTCCCTCAGTAGCTGAGTATCCTTGGGCAAGTGTTGATCTGCTGATATCCTCAGTTCCCTCAATTATTAAAAAATAAGATTAATAAAAAGAAAAGCATTAGTTAGTATTAAAAAACAAAAACAAAAACAAAAACCAAACCCGTTGCCGTCGAGTCGATTCGGACTCATAGTGATCCTATAGGACAGAGTAGAACTGCCCCATAGGATTTGCAAGGAGCGCCTGGTGGATTCGAATTGCCCACTTTTTGGTTAGCAGCCGTGGCTCTTAGCCACTATGCCACCAGCGTTTCCAGTTAGTATTTACTTACTGTTAAATGCTTTATATTCTTTATTTAATCCTCGTAACAACTCTATGAAGTAGTTACTTTTAATAGCTTCATTTTACAGATGAGCAAACTGAGATTTAAAGAGGTTAAGTAAATTGCCCAAGGACACACAGCTTCCAAGTAGCGTTGCTAAAACTCAGATCCTCTTTTTCTTTTTTTTTTTTTAATATAGTGCTAACAGCCTCCCAAATAACGCTATCTATTTATTGCTATTTGTGAGAGTTGCTTTAGATAAATTCATATAATGCTCATGGTATATAAAACCAAAAAAATAAACTCATTACCATCACTTTGATTCTGACTCATGGTGAACCCATGTGTTACACAGAACTGCTCTGTAGGCTTTTCTTGGCTGTAATCTTTATAGAAGCAGTTCACCAGCCCTTTCTTCCATGGTGTCGCTGGGTGGGTGTGAACCGCCAACTTTTAGGTTAGGAGTTGAGAGCAAACCCTTTGCACACACAAGTGCCTTGGTATGTAAAAGGCTTTTACTAAATATTAGTCCCTGTATCTTTGTATCTGTGTAGTGCTTTTAGTTTTCCCAAAGCAGTTTAAATGTATTTCATTTGTTCTTCAAAACAAATCTCATCTAACAAATAAGAAAACTAAGGTAACATGGGACCAAATGATACAACAAATTACCAGTGGAGCTGGTCATAGAATCTGAGGCTTCCTTCTTCACATTTGCTGCTTTCCCCTCTCCAAATCTTCAATCTGTCTAAATCCTCTGAGAAGGAACTTCCATTTTAACTTCTATTGGGTCTTTCCAATAGAATAAGGCATATGCTTATTTTTATAACTGGATGGGTGTCTTGAAGTTACAAAACCTGATAATGCATGCTTAAAATGATTACTCTGTGCTCTTTGGGATCATCATGACAGGAAGTCCACTTTATAGGACTTTTCATCCCCTTGCAGTGACAAGTCTTAATGGAATCTGGCCTACAGAGTGTCTGGGCTGTGTGCAAGGCTGGTGTCACAGCAAGTCCAAGCAAGTTCCCCGAAGCCCAGCCTTTACAAGATTGTAAAGCCACCACCCACCTTTCCCAGTGGTAATCTACTGAAATGATCCTTTGGAAGCAGGGTGTTAAGTACATGCCTTAGAAGAAGGAGATTGTGGAGGGGTGAGTGGGTGGAGACAAGGGGGAAAGAAAAATGACAAAGATGGAAAAAATAACCACCACTGCCACCAAAATATTCTGCTCAAGGATGAGAGAGTACACCCTACAGCTGTTAGCACTGTTCAGCATTTTTTGCATATTTACATATACCAAGTATTTCCAAACAGCCTCGTGTTTGTTTTAAAATCCCACACGGAGATGTCTGGTAAATCTGTCACTGTGGAAAGCTGTTTTCTTGCTGATGTTTGCAAAACTGTTTCAAAATTCTGTCTATACATCATAAGCTGAGCAGAGGAGGCATGGCCATTGACCACACTATAGTGAAATCTGGTGACTTATCCATGGTCCAGAGTAAACAAAGCACCTGGTTGGCTGGAGTTAATCTTTTCTTTTTTTTCAAGTTTTGGCTAAATGCAAAAAAAAATAACAGAGACCACCATCCAGTAATACCCGGTTAGCCCTGAAATCAGCTAACCGTGATTGATTCTAAATTACTAATTATTCTTATTCTAATTTATCCTAAGATTTGATTTGAAAGTGTTTGCTTATTAAAAAAAAAAAAATGGTAACACTGCAACCGATTTCTCATGTAGCCATTTTCTTTTGGAAACATCAAACTCCACAAAACCACACGTTGCCCGTTTGAAAAAGATTAGAGAATTTCCAACAGAAGGAATGGAGAAGTTGAAAGCTGTGTTTTCCTTTTAGCAAGATCCACAAGAAAAGGATAGAGTGTCATGCTTAAAGAGGAACAGATTTTGTATATTTTGGCAAGATATTAAATCCTCTGTTGCTATATTTGGCTCTGTGCAAATAGTCTCTTGTACAAGTGCAAAGCAAAGATCAATGCTGGTGTTCTTCATTCAGCCACAGCCAAACTTGGTATGGAAAGTAAAACAGTTGTGCCTGAGTGTTGTTTCTAACAGTCTTGAAGGTCATTTATTGATCAACAGCATTCCAGAGCATGGATACCTACTAGACACATTAAATATATCAAAACAGTTTTTGCCTTCTCATAACATTTTTTTTTTCCACTCCTTAACTGATAGCAGATGTAATGATTTAATCTGGACAGAAGCATAAAACTTCACCACACCAGTGTGGTCATATATAGATATTTAGTCAAATGAGCATTGACAGGTCAAATGAGATGCTTGGGGACTTAGGACATCACAGGATGGGTATACGTTCCCAAAAAAGGAAGCAAAACAATTAAATGGTATTTGGTTGTCCCCAGAGAAAACACACTTCAGCTAGGAAGAATCCACACCAGATGTCTTGCTCTCCACCCTCCTGAATGCCTGTCTTACATAAATACCACATAACCCTTTGGATTCTGAGGCAACATAAGAACCACGTGAAATGTTTGAAATAGTGACAGAAATTTTCTTCAAATGCAATTACTTCTGTGAATGAAGATGAACCTCACACAAACGTCCATGCAAATACTATTCCTTGAGTCCTCTCAGATAAAATATGAAGAAACTGATAAAAAATGATTGAAGTCCGATACTAACTGTGGTAGATAGAAAAATGGGAACTCATAATGTCTACATCCTAATTCCCATGAATGTTACCTTACATGGCATCACAAGGGTCTTTAAAAGTGGAAAAGAAAAGCAGAGGAGATGAGAGTAATGCGATGTAGAAAGGGCTCTATCAATCATTGCTGACTTTGAAGATGAAGGCAGGGAGCCATGAGCCAAGGAATCTAGAAGCTAGAAAAATCAAGAAAATGGATTCTCCTTGTGAGCATCCAGAAGGAATGCAGCCAACACTTTGATTTTGGCCCAGTGAGGCCTGTGCAGAACGTCTGACCTACAAAACTATAAGATAATAAATGTGTGTTGTTTTAAGCCACTAAGTTCGTGGTTATTATGATTTTTGACAGCAGCCACAGAACACTAATACACTGGTAGAGTCTGAATGTGACAGATAGTTAAGGAGCCTGTGCCAAGTTATTCCACCTGTGATGCTGGAGTGTCAACTGATTTAAATACTCATTTCCAGGCTTTTGCACATTCTCATTAAAGACTGATTTAATAAGAAAATAGAACACCCATGCAGGGAAACTCTAGCTTCCTTCAGAATATAAGCACTTGTAATTCTCCTTTCCAGGTGCCTCCTTCTTCAATATCAATTAATTGTGGGCAAGTTTTGTTTTTCATAGTGCTTATGGCAAGTCAAAGTACCAACAAATGTATAAAGAAAACAACGAAACACACCTCCCTTTAAAGAGACAACTGATAGCCTTAAAAAGGTTATTAAACGTATTAAATGTCTCAAGGCTCCTGCTTTTATGTAACTAGTATTGCCCATTTCATTTGCTCTTCCATTATAAGTACTTGTTTATATTCTCCTTCTCACAGCAACATATACATTTCCTTGGCTATAGAAATTAACCTCATATAAATTTCTGAAGATATTTATAAGCTCCTTAGTTGAATAAGAAGGACACAAGAGAGCTTTAGTTAATTGTCAAGAATTGCCGACCAAACCAAATTCAAATGTAAACACTCATTTCACATTAAATTATTTATTGAACAAATTGAAGATAATGACATGTTTTTATTACAAAGTCTTCCATCATCTTATATCATCAACACATAGTTTGGAACCTAGATTGGAAGAGTGAACAGAAATGAGAAAATGTCTCTCCCCCCCATCCCCATGCAACAAAATAACAGAAAAAAAATTTTTTAATTGTCTTGTAAACCAGAAGTTTTATGAATTATATATTTTTGTCAATTCAGAATGACATCATAGCTAAAATTAGTTTCTCTTTCTTGACAGGTAAAATTAAGCTAGCATAAAATTGTTCCTAGAACTAAACATCTTGAATTTCATCACGTTTCAACACTGTAAGATATTTCTATTATTACTTTTGAGTTTGCTTAATCAAGTGAGAAATATAAAGTTCACCATATTGTGTAATTCTTTTTCATAAAAGTATTTCACCTTACCTAGATTTATAAGATGAAAACAAGTCGAACGCATATTTTCTCTTGCAATATACGCACTTACAAATGATAACAAACAAGTCAAATGAAAATACTTCCCTATGCTGTATATCCTGAAAAAGGTATGGAATAGTATTTTTAAATCAGATATAATATTCAAGATTGTAAATAGCCTAAGAAATTAAATTGAGTGTGTAAATAATCATTAATAACTTTTGCCCTAACCACAGCACAGAAAAAAATGTACATCTCTATTAGTATAAAGAGAAATTGTAAAAGTTCACATCATATGCATATACCAAAAACACTAATTAAAGAATCCTGTATCCTAAAAGTTATTCTTAGGTCAAAACTGAGTAATGAGAAATTGTTAAAAAGGAAACTAATTGATGATGACCTGCTCTTTTGTAGGATTCATTAATTACTCACACAATAGAATTTGTAAATTACACTGAAATCTATTAATGTTCCTTGGAACTTACAAAAGAGATTCAGGCAAATTCACTGGACCAAATTAATTTGAGTGCAATTGCAAGAAAACACTAGTTTCATCAATTATTTAAAATAATAGAAACATTTTCCAAACAAGCAAAAAAGCACAATGGACAGTAAGAGCCATTTTAGAATTAAGATATTTTAACAATAATGATTATTTCTGTAGGGCGGAAAAGCGTATAGGGTAAAATTCCCAGAGAGCACTAAAATGGAAAAACCTACTGAAAAATTCCTAAAGTCTGCTCTGTGACCAATCTCCATGACCAAGTTACCAAAACAATTGGCAATTTGAAGCTATTGAAATGGAGGTTTCCTTAAAAGCTCCACCCATGCCCCACTCAACGCAAACTAACCCTTTTTTGTATGGTTTACAGATTAGTCTTCCACATGGTTTTATTTGCCTAAAACTTCAGCTTGAGTTTTCAAAAAACATCTTAATAATAGTTCTGATGTTTTAACAGTAGTTTTAAAATTCTCTTGGGCCATGTTTTTAGAAAATAAACTCTGATTTCCCTCTCAAACAAGCCCTTATTCTTTTGTGAAAGCTGTGTGTCATTTACTCTGGAGGGAAGAAAACAAAGTTGCATTTTTAATGTCCTGTACAACATTTCAGTGGACTCATTTCAATTTTAGCCTCGTACAGTCTCTCCTGTCCTTCTGTTGGCTGTGAAGGTGATCAATCACAGGATTTCTAACTGCCATCAATACCCCTTTGTAACTGCACTAGTTCGCGTGAACTCTCTCCACCTTCAATAACTGACACAGCGTCAACATCTGTTTCCAATAAAATTGTTTCTTTTTTTCTAAAATGGAGTTAAATCTGCTGACTGAGACTGTAAAGCATTGGATATTTTCCCCCCTTTTCATGCAGAGGATTTTTTTTCCATCCATATTTTGCAACTATTCCTTCTAGGCAAGTAAAAAAGTTGGATAACTTCAAAGGGAATGTGTTCATTTCAGGGGCCAAAGCAGCCCAAAATATAACTGAAAAATATAAATGTTGGTGATTTAACAAAACTGTTGCCTTAATTTTGGAGAAAATAATACATAAGGTCCCAGATGAATAAAATTTTGGAATAGGTAAGAAAACTCAGAGTTGGACTTACATACCACAAAGTGGTTAATTTATTTTACTTCATAAATGACAAATGACACGCTAAGCAAATCAAAGTTAAGAAATCGATATTTTATCACCCATACCTAGTAGGAGACAAAGATTTTCTTTGCAACATTTCTTATGGAAAAGTACAAACTTTTATATATATAATTGATTGCTATAGAAATGGGTATGGAAAAGGAAAAGAAGGAACATTTGGGAACTTAATTTTATGATCTACTCACTCAAAGGATAGACATTTGTGGTAGCCGTCATTTACTGAGTACCTACTATGAGCCAGATACACACACACACACACACACACACACACACACACACACACAGCCTGTCAATTAGATAGTATTCCATTTTACTGATGAGAAAAAATGAAACCCAAAATCATACATCTAATTGCGGCTAAGCCAGAATTCAGAGAATGGCTTGCTGTCCAAGCTAATGCTCTTTTCCATTAATCAATTCTGCTTCTCTATTTATCCCCCAGTCAGGACTCTAACATACTTTCATTTCCCACCACTTAATGCCACTGCTCCATTGTCTTAATTCATCAAATACCAAATAACAAAGAGTTGTGCAGTTTCTTGAAATAGTTTCTAACTGCCACTTTAAATTACAAATCTCACATTAAACCAGATTGTAAACTCAAAAGTTAGATTCTGGCATAATTCTGCAGATCTTAGAAGAGGAATGGGCACATATGATCTGTATAATAAATAACGAGTTCCTCAAGAACCCAGTGAGTATAATTGATATTTTTTAAAAAGTTTGTTATAAAGAAATTAATTCCTCAACTATTTACAATCCACTAGTTCTCAATTTGCAAATTTTAGAGTGAGCCTTGCCATTTTTGCTTAAAATAATAAAGAAAACAATTTTAACAAGAAAGAGAAAGGAGAAAAATTAAAGGATAAAGTAGGAGTGTTACCACAATGGCAGTTCTGAGCCTGCTGCCGCAGAAGCCAATACTGAGACGGGCGAGGTGAGCAGCAAGACGGTTTTATTGTACATCGATATACAGGAGACAGAGGGGAATGAGCTCCTCCAAAAGACCCGTCTCCCCTTTGGAGACTCGCTGAAAGTTTTTATATGGACAAAATTATTGTTTTTTTCCGGTGGTTACATTCTGTACCTGGCAATCCTTGAAGGTCATTTTGCACTGTTAATATCACGTTGCAGATGAGTTATTCTACCCTCCAAGGTCGTTCTACTTCTCAAAGAGAAACTTAGTTAAACTTCAAAGTCATGGGAAAGCAAGAGGAAGGGGATAGGAGGAAAACAAATCAAAATCATACGAGCATGCAAAAATGAACTATGCAAGCGAGGCATTAACAATACATACCCAGGAAGCCAGGCCTATACTGCCGGCAACAAACAACAAACGTGAAATTTCCACGCAGCCCCTTTCAGGAGGAGGTGGTTAACCTTCTTAAAAAGACATAGGTTTTTTGTTTTGTTTTTTAATCGTTGAGGTTCTTTACAAATACTGAGGGCCCAAATAACCCGTCAGCATCTTAACTTGCCAACCTGTAGTTGTTTCTTAACTAGTGATAATTTAATGTTGGAAGAATAGATTACATTTAGAATAAATGGGACAACTTTCTAGTGTCTAGTTTACAGATTTTTAGAAAGCTTCATTAAAGTCTAATTTGTAAAATAGTCAATGGTGGAGTAGTTCTTATTAAAATTACAGAAGGAAGTGGCAGCTCTCAAAACAGCAGCTTGAAAGCCTTTAAGTTCAAGAGCATCATTGTGATGTGAGAAAACCAGACCCAAAAAGTGATAGTATTTTAAATGTTACATAAAGTCAGAATATTATGCTAAATTACAACTCATTCTCTTACTTCTGATAGTAATATGGTCTTAGCAAGGGATGCCATAAAATTATTGAGAAATACCCTCATCCTCCTTCTACTTTGATTTTGATCTACTCCTTGGATGGTAGTGTGTCAAAAATAGCTGGGCTTGTCTTCCAGGGGAGAGCTCACTTACAAATCTTCCCTGTGTCCATCAGAATTCAGGTCTCTACCTTAACTTGGCCCATACAGCCAAGGCTTTATCTGGTAGTTACCAGAAATGCCACAGGGTAGACTCTAAATTCAGGGCGAAGTCCTCTGTATGGTCTCTCCCCTTCAGTTCACTTCAGTGAAGAATAAGGAACTAGGAGTTAACACTTTGTTTCTCTTTTTAATTGCTAAAAGTCAACTGAATAATTTAAATGAGTTCCAGTAAAACGCTGTTTTAAGGGGAAAATGCAAAGGAAGGTAAGAAGTTACAAGGGAAGAGAAGGCAAATAATCCCCAGAGAGTCATACAATGGGAACTTTTGAATAGTTGTCTTTGAGAACCCGGGAGGACCCAACATAAAACCAATTTTATAGATTTATTCAACTCTGTGTTCCATAGCTTTGGGCAAATTCTGGACAAAATTATGTACAGAAAATATTCGACTGAATAAAAATGTAGATAATTTAACCAAACCAACTTCTAAGAATTTAAATTCACATCATTAATAAGTGGAGATACCTTAAGTTTAAACCCCACATTAGGTAAAAATGTGCTTTTTGTGTTAGGAGAGTCTGGTTAAGAAGAAGCAGTGTATGGAATGATGAGAATACAACAGAGTGTATAGATTTATCACTCACAGGATGCACCAGAAAAGAAAAATAATGAAGATAGGCAAGGGAATTTCTGAAAATAACCTGTGAAAACTGTCTAGCTAAGTATGTAGTGTTGTTTAATATGTTTAAAATGTTCACACATATAATGTACACAATTCAAGACGGAAAGTGGCATTTTACTGAACATTGTATTTCACATGGGTGGGGAAGCAGACTGAGTGGAAATTTGAGAAACTTCTTTATCAAACTAAAATTTTTATATAACACTAACTTTTTATCATGACCCATCTCTGGGAGCAGTTGAAAGAAGAAATGACTTTGCATTTAAAGTCCTTAAAATGTCAATAACTACCACTCGCACAATTTTTATTTATTTCTAACAGTATCTTCATCATAATTCAAATGTCACCTTATTTAGATCCTCAGGGCTATGTCAAGTGGAATCCTCAAATTTTCAATTTTTTAACTATTTCCAGTACTTGTGGCATTAATCCCAATTTAAATTTCATTTTGTCTTAATTTTTTTTCTTAAATAAAACTAAATTAACTAAAACCAGATATAAATCAAAAAGCAAAGAACTGAAAAACTCTATGTTAAAATATTACATACAAGATATATTACTTTTTTCAGTTTATAATGGTGGGTGATATTACCAGAAACAGCCATTGATAAAGGCTTTGTAACATAGTGAGTACCTTGTCAGATATTATCCCTTCGAATTCTCTTCAAGAAAAAAAAAAATCCACTTAAAATAATGACTTCTAAAACTGCCATGAATGACTAATTAGAAACTAGGAAAATAAGTCACTGGCACTCACAGGTAGCATGGTTAAATAAATTTTTCCAGTAGTTATTTATAAATTCTGGTTCCATTTATCAAAGTTAGATGGACTAGAAAGTATTATTATATTCTAGGCAAACTCTCTTTCTGACAGAAAGCTTACGCAAACTTTCTTCTTAGTCAACTTCCAAGTACTCTTTGGGAGAAGTCAAAGCAATACAATTTCCTTACTTTAGTGCAGTCATTAAAAAACTTCCTTTTTAAGCTATACATAAAACTCAAAGTTAAGTGAGCTAGCACGGAATTAAACATTCACTGAGATTTAATGCAAAAACAATACTGCATTGGCTTGGCAATGGTGCTACTTCTGTAAAAAGGAGAAAATATCAAACACTTGAGGTAACCTAGAAAGCACAGAGTATATCACAGACATCTTGACAATTAGCATTTTAAACATTTTGCCAGTGCTTCTCTGAAAGCAAGTTCTTTAAACAGAACTTAACAATTTTTACAATATAAAAAAAATACATCCCTTGAAAATAACCCATCAATGCTAAATCAAACTTTCTATATTTCTACAAAACTAGATGCACATAATGCTACAAAATTGTATTCCTGAAAGAATTAGCATTTTCATTTGTGGTTAGTTTTATTTTTCCTGACAAGATGGTTGGTTCCAAAAGAAAAACAAAAAATGAAACAAAAAATTAAACCATGTAGTTAAAAAAAAAAATAGAGAGTTACACAGTTGGTAAAGGCTCAGATGAGGGAAAAAAAAAAACAAACAAAAAATTGCTTTTCTTCAATTTCTAGAATGTACTCTGCTTTCTCAAGAAAAGGCTCAAAACAAAAGTCAACTGGCTAACACTTCCTCTTCTCCTTCCACGTCTATTTTGTCCCGTTGCAGAATGGAAAATCCCGGCAGCATCTTTTCCCAGTGGCCCTTGGATTCATGCAGCAACCTGACTTGCTAATACTGTGTGTTTCAGTACCATGGCGATTCTTTGCTCTTGTCTTGATGTTGTAGACCTAGAAAAAGTGACAATGGGAAAAACAAAAAGCACTGAAGATATGTATCACTCAAAAATGGGTCTAACCTGCAATGCATTGGATATAGAAACCAAAAAAGACAATCTAGGCAACTGTGAGATACGATCTAACAACTACGTGGTCTCTAAGGGAATTCTGTTTGAATTCATAACTTTCAAAAAGCTAACAGATACAACGTGTGACTAAAGCTGTAGACTAGAGCAGTGCTGGAATCCTACCAACACTTGGGTATTTATATAGTACAAAGACTTTTCTATGGTTTTTACTTTCTTGGAGTATGACTGAATAGTAAATAAAATGGAATAAAATCAAATGAGACTATGTTTATTTCTAATTTCAAAAGGAGCTAAAATTAGGGGGAAAAAGACTTACCTAATTTTGGGGGACATTTAGACAGTACTTTAGTCAATACTCTTAGCAACCATCAACATGACTGTTTGGGACTAAAGTGTTAAATAAATCCTTCAGTTATTTTTAAGTTTATTCCACAGTGGGAATGCTATCAATTATAGTCAGTAACTTAACATCCTTAAAAACTCAGTTTAATATTATAAGTAAAATAGATATTGTTGGTGCATAGCTAACAGTGAGAACCTATGTTCCATTTATTAATTTAATTACTAATTTTTATCCCATTTCTTCCAGAAATTATTTAAGATGGCTTACAAAAATCCATACTGCACAGCAAGGAAATAAAAGTACAGTTAAGTTTTAAAAAAGAAACAAAAAGAAAATAATTTAAACATGCATTAATTCCAACTCAACACTAAAGTGATTAGGTAGAAGTTTATTAAAGAGGAAACATACAAAATGTGACTCTGGGGGCCAAGATGGGGAGCAGTCATATGCTTCCGGTGGACCCTCTTACAACAAAGACCCGAAGAAACAAGTGAAACGATTATGTATGGCAATCTGGGAGCCCTGAACATCAAAGGCAGAGTTGAGGAACCGGACTGAGTGGCAGGGGGATGGAGAGATAGTTCGGAAGCAGCAAGGAGTTCCCAGACCTGAACTGGTGAGAGTCTGAGCCCTTCAGGCCTGATCGGCTCGGGGAGGGGAGCGGTGAGGCAGGCAAGCAGCAGTGCTTGGGAGGCGCATTTTCTGCACTGGGAGAGAATCAGTGCCAGAGAGTCTACATGGCCACCCAGAACCAGTGAGAAGCAGCCTTGGATTGGCGAAAGATAAGTATTTGTGTACGGCCTACCGTGAGGATCAAAAACACCCTTGTTAGGGAAAAATCTCTCTCCCATTTACCTCCCCACTCCCTGCTCTGCACTAGGTTCTGGACCTGCTTCAGCAATTGGTGAGGACCCTGGGATGGAAGTAGGATCGGTCACACTCCTGGAGCCATTCTCCCTGCCTTGGAGAGTGAACAAATTAACAAAGAGGGGAAAAAATAAACTGCCACTTCGCTAAGCCAGGGTAGGCACAGCTCCTTTGCCTAAGCAGAGGCATAAGTGATCCAAGGACTCTGAGTGCCTTTCCCCCTGCACAGATTTGTGCGGGCCCATCTCAACCACATAGGCCCTCATTACCGCAGTACAACAGGGTATATACCAGAACTCTAACTTCAACTGTTTCAGCTGTGAAGTGGCAGGTTCCTTACATTTGACACCACTCTGCCCATTAAGCAGGGTCTTCACCTACCTACATCAGGAGCCTGAGGACTGGTGGCTCCACCCACGCCACCTAGCCACCTGCGATAGGGGCCTATGAATAAGCGGTGCCCCCCAGTCCTTACAACCAACAGCATTATGTCCTCATAGTCTGGCTGCAAAACCACCCACCCACATGCTCTAGGGAACAGGGACACGCCTTCCTCCTGGACACTCAGGTGGCCATCAGCCCCTGCTTTGCTCAGAGTGAGTTCCCCTGCTGCAGCCAGATGCCTGTGCCTATACCAATCACACATGCCTGTCTAGGACTGCAAGTGAGAGCCTACACCACACACTTGGGTGGTGAATTCTACCTGGGCACCTAAGCTGAATTCATACAGGAGGAGTGGGTGGACTCCTGAGCTCACATACCTAGTAACAGATCTAACCACCTGGTTAAAGGACATTAGAGCTTCAAAGCTGCCACTAATCAAACTAGCACACAGGAGCAGCCTATTTGGGCATATCAAAACAAAACAAGAAGCTAGGACACAGTAAGAAAACATAAAATAAATAAATATAATAACTCATTGATGGCTAGGAGACAACAGTCAATATCAAACTACATAAAGAGACAATCCATGATGGCTTCATCAAGTTCCCAAAATAAAGAATCTAGAATTTTTGAGAGGATGAAAATTTCTTGGAATTACCAGAGGTAGAATACAAAAGATTAATATACAGAACTCTTCAAGAAATTAGGAAGGAAATTAAGCAAAATGCAGAACACTCAATAGAGGAAATTAAAAAGATTAAAGAAGAGCATAATGACAAATTTAACAGGCTACAAGAATCCATACAGAGACAGCAATCAGAAATCCATAAGATTAACAATAAAATTTCAGAATTAGACAACTCAACAGAAAGTCATAGAAGCAGAATTGAAGCAATGGAATTCAGATGCCAACTTATTTGAGGAAACATCAGATGAAAGGATTTAAAAAAATGAAGAAACCTTAAGAATTATGTGGGACTCTATCAAGAGGAATAACCTACAAGTGACTGGAGCACCAGAACAGAGGGGGATAAAAGAAAATACAGAGAGAATTGCTGAAGATTTGTTAGCAGAAAACTTCCCTGATATCGTGAAAGATAACAAGATATCTATCCAAGATGCTCATCGAACCACATGAGGTAGATCCCAAAAGAAAGTCACCAAGACCCATTATAATGAAACTTGCTAAAACCAGAGATAAAGATAGAATTTTAAGAGAGGCTACAGATAAACAAAAGTCATCTACAAAGGAGAGTCAATAAGAATAAGCTCGGACTACTCAGCAGAAACCATGCAGGCCAGAAGGCAATGGGATGACATACATAAAGCCTTGAAGGAAAAAAACTGCCAGCAAAGAATTATATATCCAGCAAAACTGTCTCTCAAATATGATGGCAAAATTAGGGCATTTCCAAATAAACAGAAGTTTAGAGAATTTGCAAACACCAAACCAAAATTACAAGAAACACAAAAGGGAGTCCTCCAGTTAGAAAATCAGTAACAACAGATAACAATCCAAGACTAGAACACAAGACAGAGCAACCAGATATCAACCCAGATAGGGAAGTCACAAGAGTAAATCAAAGCTAAAACACTGAAAATAAGGAAACAGATGTCAATATGTAAAAAATGATGACACTAAAACAAAAAAGAAGGACATAAAAACTATAGACATAGATTTTTCATATGGAGAGGAAGTCAAGGTGATATAAAGAAATAAAAGAC
>NW_004443948.1:4059516-4071316 GCF_000243295.1 Trichechus manatus latirostris | reverse complement strand
AAATAGAAGTACCATACGATCCAGCTATCTTGCTCCTTGGAATATATCCTAGAGAACCAAGAGACATCACACGAATAGATATATGCACACTCATGTTCATTGCAGCAGTGTTCACAATAGCAAAAAGATGCAAACAACCTAGGTGCCCATCGACAGACAAATGGATAAACAAATTATGGTATAGCCACACAATGGAATATTATGCAACGATGAACAACAATGAAGCTGTGAAACATCGTATAACATGGTGGAAGCTGGAACTTATTATGCTGAGTGAATTTAGTCAGTCACAGAAGGACAAATATTGTATAAGACCATTATTATAAGAACTCAGGAAAAGGTTTAAACCCAGAAGAAAACATTTTTTGATGGTTACGAGGGTGGGGAGGGAGGGTGAGGGTTATTTATTAACTAGAAAGTAGATAAGAATTATCTTAGGTGGAGGGAAGGCCAGCACACACTACAGGGGAAGTCAGCACAACTGGACTAAGCCAAAGCTAAGAAGTTTCCTGAATACAGTCCAACTCTTGAGGGACAGAGTAGCAGGGGTAGGGGTCTGGAGACCATGCTTTCAGGGGACATCTAGCTCAATTGGCATAGCAAAGCTTATTAAGAAAATGTTCTGCATCCTACTTTGGTGAGTGGCGTCTGGGGTCTTAAAAGCTTGCAAGCGGCCATCTAAGATGCATCATGTTGGTCCCAACCACCTGGAGTAAAGGAGAATGAAGAACTCCAAAGACACATGGGAAGTATCAGCTCAAGAGACAGAAAGGGCCACATAAACCAGACAATTCATCCACCTGAGACCAGAACTAGATGGTGCCCAGCTACCACCAATGACTGCCCTGACAGGGAACACAACAGAGAGTCCCTGATGCAGCAGGAGAAAGCTGGGGTGCAGAACTCAAATTCTAGTAAGAAGACCAGACTTAATAGTCTGAGTGAGACTGGAGGAACCCCAGAAAGCATGGCCCCTGGATTCTCTCTCAGCCCAGAACTAAAACAATTTCCGAGGCCAACTCTTCAGACAGGGATTGGACTGGACTGTAGGACATAAAGTGATACTCGTGAGCAGTGTGCCTCTTAGCTCAAGTAGATACAAGAGACTAAAAGGGCAGCTTGTGTCCAGAGGGGAGATGGGAAGGCAGAGAGGGTTAGGAGCTGGATGAATGGACATGGGAATCAAGGGTGGAAAGGAGGAGTGTGCTATCACAGTATGGGGAGAGCAATTAGGGTCACATAACAATGTATGTATAAATTTTTGTATGGGAGACTAACTTGAAATGTAAAGTTCATTTAAACTACAACAATAACAAAACTAAAAAAAAAAGAAAATGTGACTCTGATCTAATACAGTCAATGGACTAATTTCTGATAAGGGCAATAAGCACAGTACACTCAGTTTACGCCCATCTGACATCATTTTCTTTTGTTTTCTTTTTATTTTTTTGTATCTGAAGCATGACTGGGTGAAAGAGTGAGGACTTAGTGTAACAGTTACTTCTTCAGTTGTTTAGAACCAAATACCAAAACATGAAAGCAAAGCGTTTTAAAGAAGTGAATAGAGAGGCAATGTGGTTGCTACTGTGTAGTTGCTATGATCTCAGGCTTTCTTCCTGACCGTTGATCTAAAACTGTTCTAAGTCTGGACCCCATATCAGAAGTTGAATAGTTAAACAAGCAAGTATGGTTTTAAATTTTAATTATTACCAAAACAGCTGCCGTGATTGCATTTCTTGTCCCTGTACATGTTGAAGAATTTTATAAAACAGTAAATGTGATTACAAGAACAGATACAATTAGTCATCGACAGAAGACATTAAGAGGGTCTATAATGCAGACTAAGTGAGGGAGAGGAAACAGGAGATAAAGAGGCACCTTATAGAACACAAGTCATTATCTTCCTACTCTAGCATTTGTGTACTGGAAAAGAGCAGCACTTCCTGAATGCCAATAGACTGCTTCCATTTTTCCCCGAAGTGTACGGGTATTATGTTTAGACGCAGAGTCAGTGACTTTTCTTTCCTATTTCAAAAGAAGAGGAGGAGGAGGAAGAGGGGGAGGAAGAAGAAATAAAAGGATCTAGGGTATATCAATTCAATCTACGTTTGCTTTATTCATTTTCGAATAATTTTGTGGTTGGAATAATTTGCAACCTGCCATAGTCTCTGCTGGGTGACTCTTATAATCTAAACCACCTTTACTGACAATCTGCTGACTATATAAATATTTTTTTCATTATCAAAACATCTCGTCTTCCGTATGACTCAGTTTTTCCACACTTGAAGACTGCATCAATCTATAGAATGTCAGCACTGCAAGTCATGAATACTGTTGTAATCATCAAGTGGTTTGAGTGTCTTTTGTTTTCCCTCTAAAGAGATGCAAGCCCATCAGTCCAGTTCCTCGCTTCAATTCTTTCCAGCACCACTATCACTCAATTGCCAGTTAAATAAAAGCAATCCCCTAGTTTGCCTTGAAAAGACTTATGAATCCTTCCAAATCACGTTAGCCTCTTTCTGTGGATAAGTACTGCATTGCTGAAGATAGCCTCAAATTTCCCGACCAGAATAACAGAAGTCATTCTCATTTTAACTGCCTCTCTTCAATCTTTTGCTTCCTTATCTCTCCATCACTCTAATGCGAATCTGAAAAATAAGTTCCTCTATAGCCTAATGTTTATTAAATATCTAATGTGATCCTTTTGTGGTTTAGCTTCTCCTGGGTGGTGGCACATGTATCAGACCTTTGCTTTAATTACCAGGTATTCAAACCTGTAACTTCAAAACAAGCATAGGTAAACCACAACAAAATACCACAACCACCCACACAAAAAAAGGCCCCATTAATAAGTCACAACAGAAAATCAGGGATATGATTTTTCTAGTTGAACTACTAGTGAGGGTGACAGTGGCTTAAGATATTTAAAAATCAGCCAGTATATTTAGGTTTCCCCAGTAAGAGGTCAGGGGAGTAAAATTGGTAATCCATGATAGTTATGTGGTCAACATGTATGCAAGATTTTCCAGAATTTGCTTACCAGAACACAGAATCCGCAGGGCTACAAGTTTTGTTCCTATTCAGGCTTTTTTGCCTCCACACTTCCTTAACTCATACCTACACAAAATTAATTCATAATTTGTCCTGAAATTCCCCTATAAACTGTCTGAAATCATCCACATTTAACTTCTTTGTATTAGTGATTCACTTCTAGTTGTATTGTTTAGTCTGTGATATTTTCAGTAAAAAGGAAAATAAACATAAAAATGTTAACTAACAATTTCTTAGGGCTTCATTGCTACAGATACTGTGCAAAGTGCTTTACATGAAATCTTTTGTTTAATGGCTATGGTTTAAATCAAGAAAAAACAAACAAAAGACTGCCATGAAGTTGATTCCTACTCATAGCAACCCTTCAGGACAGAGTAGAACTGTCTCATAGGGTTTCCAAGACTGCCACATCTTTCTCCTGTGGAGTGGCTGATAGGTTCGAACTGCTGACTGAGTGCTTTAACCACGGAACCACTAGGGTTCCTTTGCTATGGTTTACCCACTAAAACCCACTGCTGTCGAATTGATTCAGACTCATAGAGACCCCATAGGGTTTCCAAGGCTGTAAATCTTTATGGAAGCAGATTGCCACATCTTTCTCCCACAGAAATGCTGGTGGTTTCCAACAGCCAACCTTCTGGTTAGCAGTCTAGCACTTTAACCACTGTGCCATCTGGGCTATGGTTTAGGTACTATAACAATATTCTTTTAACAGCTGAAAAAATTAAGACTAAGAGGAATTATGCAACTGTTAGTGGTAGAGCTAGGATTTAAAATGATGTGGTTCAATGTCAGTCAGTGGTCTTAACCAGACATATATATTGCTTTGTATATGGGCTATATTGACTATATACTGTGGTAAACAAACAAAAAAAGAAAACATGCTACCAAGTCAATTCCAACTCACAGTTACCCTACAGGACACAGGAGAGCTACCCCATAGGGTTTTTGAAGCTGACATCTGTACAGAAGCTGACTGCCATATCTTTCTCACATGGAGTGACTGGTGGGTTAGAACTGCTGATCTTTTGGCTGACAGCAGAGCACATAACCATTGCATCACCAGGGCTCCTATATATTGTGGTACTAGCATACAATTCCACAACTCCCCAAGTCAAAATTGTCTCATCAAAATTAATTCAAGGAAAATATACTAGATTTTACGTATTCCTTTTTGCACTGTCTATAAACATCTTGATTTATCTGAGCTGATACTAAGATTAACAAAATCGCTCTTAGTGATTTTTTAAACAATGCATTTACAATGTCTCTAAGATACAGTAAACAATTACAAAAGAGTTTGTTGTACTGCTGATGAAGACCACTTCAATTGTGTGAAAGGATATGTCATATTAACATTTTTCAATATGTATCATTAATCTAAGCCTATCTCTTTCTGCAGTGTGAACATAAGACAGAGTGGCCATTTGACTCATGAGGTGGGGGTCAGAAATGGGCAGGAGAACAAAGACATCAAATTGTTAGTTTCAGAGTTTGAGAGCCTGGGATTCAGCTAGGAGAAAAGCCTGAAAGGAGATGCAAGCCCATCCGTCCAGTTCCTCACTTCATTTCCTTCCAGTACCACTACCACTCAACTGCCAAAAGAAAAAATCATGATAATCCAGACCCAGAAAGAGAGCGGAGGACATTTGAACCCAGAAAATGAATTCAGGATAGTTAGGAGAAGGAGAGGGGTTTTGGTTTTGGTCAAGGAAGAGGGTCACAATATGATTTTCCTTTAAAATTTGAACCTTAGTATGAAAAAAAAGACCACGACTCATTTTCCCATTTTCTAGCTAAGATTTTGAGAGACAGCATCTTCATGGATTCATTCCTTGCCAAATGACTATGGGAAAAAGCAGATAGTGATGACAACAGAGTATACATAAGCATGAAAAGCCTGGAGAATTCCCACTCCCAAGTCCAGTGAGCCCTGGTGGTACAGTGGTTAAGCACTTGGCTGCTAACCAAAAGGTCGGTGGTTCAAATCCACCAGCCATTCCATGGGAGAAAAATGTGGCAGTCTGCTTCTGTAAAGATTTACAGACTTGGAAACTCTATGGGGCAGTTCTACTCTGCCCTGTAGGGTCGCTATCGGTTGAAATCTACCTGACGGCAAAGGGTTTTGGTGTGCCTTGCAAAAAAAATCCCGAAGTTCCCATACGACCCCTAGAAGGATACAGAAATTAGGTCCGAGAGAGTTCTGGTAAGTCTGCCATTATGTCTGTCCAATAGCTATGATGAAGGTGCCCATGGAGGAAGAAATGGAATGGGTCACACAAGCTGAACATCTCAGAGGGACCCAAACACAAAGAAGCTTAACAGAAATAGGCCAAGTTAGTGTCTACAGACCTCTGGTTGTCATACTGGGGAGGGGGTGTACTATACAGAGAACACACTGAGAAACAGATTGGGAGTAGTGGCTATATTTAGAAACAAGTGTTGGGATAGAGACAAAAGACAAGATCAAGACAGAAAAGACAAGGAAAACAGTAACCACCTATTTAACAACTTGCATGATGTGAGTAAAACTCTAGGATACAAGAAACAATTGCAGGGAAAGAAGCAATCCCAGGGTAGGGAAAGAAACTGAGAAGAGGTTTCAACTCTGAATGGAACTTTGTTTTAATTTGGGAGCACGGGAGGTATCTTTAAATTGGGCCAGAACTGATGAGGTTAAGTTTTCTGCCAACAGGTAGAAATAATAAATAATGAATTCAGTTACTGAAAAAGTTACACTCCTGCACACCAGATTTGGGGGACTTTGATTGTCAGACCTGGTGGTCCAAACAGTTAATGTGCTTGGCTGCTAAGTGAAACACTGTAGGTTCGAGTCTGTCTACCAATGCCTTGGAAGAAAGGCCTGGTGATGAGCTACTTCTGAAAAAAATCAGCCATTGAAAACTATAAATATAGCACAGTTCTACTCTGACACACATGGGGTCACCATGAGTCGGAATCTACTCAAGGGCAACTGGTTTGATTGTCACAGTCATATTCACTAGAAAATCACATCCTAATTCTAAGGAAGCACAGTAACTTGATAACACCATTGACCCTTCACAGTTCTTTAAGTACGTTGCACATGCTTCCAATTAATTTTATTGCTGGAGATAAAAGAGGTAATATGGTAACCATAAAATGGGAATATGCTGTTGATAAAAAGAGAAGATAAATAGGAATATAATATTTGAAAGTGTGGGTAGAGTATTTCATGACCTAAGAGTACTTTAAGTGAATCAATATAAACCTTTCATAGATATTAAGATTCTAAAAAAAAGTTGGATCAGAATGCTTGCTCTTAGACAATAAGCTACCAGCTTATTCCTAAATCTAAAAAATATGGATCTCCTTCTTCACTCCTGCTTTAATAAATGTCACATTTAATTACATACCTAAATATGTGCAACTCTGTGTTGAACGTTAAACTCAACTCTCACCAACAACTTACCATCTAACACTGGCACATTGATAAATGATCATAAACAAAGATGCAAGAGACACTCATGGGACCTTCTCCTATTTTATGAAATTATCATTGTTAATGCTCATACAACTGCATTTGTTTGTCTGAGCTCAGAGGCAATCAGTTCATATACTAGTTAAGAATTTCTTAATAAGATCTCTTTGGGAGTACCCCCTTAACACTACTTAGGAGAAAAATTAGGAGCAACAAAGAGTTATCCACTTTGGGAGCTATTAATTTCAGGCCAGATGAATACCAAGATAGATTATATTTAATCATCATGGAGACTTCTCTTAATTTTTTTAAATTGTGGTAAGTATATCTGAACAATATATCTGCCATTTCAACAATCTTCACATGTACAATTCAGTGACATTATGTTCAAGCATCACCATTATCCATTTCCAAGTTTTTCCATCCTCCTTAACAGAAGCTCTCTATCCCCTAAGCAATGACATTATCCTCTTCATTCTTTTTTAAAACATTCTGTCAGATGTTTCAAAACATCATAGGTTACTTGCTTAAAATCAAGTTAGATAATATTAAAAAAGTAAAAGTTCCACATACTACCCCCCGTCACCAGACAACCACAGTTATTACTGAGTATACTTCTGGGTCTATGTACATACTCATATCACTATTTATAGTGTGCTGCAACGTTCTTATTTCACAGCAATACTATCTTGAAAAATCATTACTTTTCATTGTGTGTAGATCTACTTTATTCTTTGGGAGGGATGCACAAAATTCATTCTACAGTACACCATAAGTTATCCAGTTCTCTATAGATGTACATCATTTGGACACGTGCACACACACACAAACTTGTTGCTTGTGTGAGTAGTAGATAAAGCTAAATTTCTGGAAATATAATGTTGAACCAAAGTATAAGCACATACACATATTTAATTGTGTTGGCTAAATGCACCAAGAAAGTTTGTACCAATATAAATACTCACAATGTTTTAATATAGTATGATTCTTATATATTAAAAGCATATCTAATTGTTTCAATATATCTAATTGTTTAAAGTGCTAAAAAGCAAAGACGTCACTTTGAGGACTCAGGTGCTCCTGACTCAAGCCATGGTATTTTCCATTGCCTCATATGCATGTGAAAGCTGGACAATGAATAAGTAAGATCAAAGAAGAACTGACGCCTTTGAACTATGGTGTTGGCAAAGAATATTTAATATACCATTGACTGCCAGAAGAACAAACAAACCTGTCTTGGAAGACGTACAGCCAGAATGCTCCTTAGAAACGAGGATGGCAAGACTTCATCTCACGTATTTTGGACATGTTATCAGGAGGGTTCAGTCCCTGGAGAAGGACATCATGCTCAATAAAATAGAGGGTCAGTGAAAAGAGGAAGATCCTCAATGAGATGGATTGACACAGTGGCTGCAACAATGGGCTCAAACACAGCATTGATTGTGAGGATGGCACAGGACCCGGCAGTTTTTCGTTCTGCTGTATGCGGGGTTGCTAGGAGTCGGAATCAACTTAACAGCAACAACAGCAATTGTTTCAATTACCATTTCTTTCAGTAATAATGAAGCTGGACATATTTTTGTGTGACTGTGCCGTCTGTTCCTCTGTAAGTAGGTTTTATCTCTGGCAATTTTTTTTTCTTGAAATCATTTCCTCACAGGTTTCTAAGTTCTTTTTGTATATTAGCTACATCAGCTTTTTTCTTATGTGTTACAGATTTTTTTTGTCAGTTTGGTGACTTACATCTAGTACTTAAATGTTGGACAATAATTAATTTTTAAAGTCATCACGAATAACAAGATGCGTTGTTCTTGAATCAAACCAAAGAGGAAGTGTATGATGACACTTGAGTCACAATTACCTTCTTCTCATTACAACCCTTGCACACTAAAATAATGGCTACAAGATACCTACTTGGAGTAGTGTAATAATTTATTAGCAGAGGGAGATTTTTCTGGGTATAGAGATATTTTCTGGAGGTACACTTAGAATTCACTTAAAATTTCCATGCAGTATTACTGTCAGAAACAATGAGGTGAAAATTGCCTGAACTTGTCAAAATGGCTTCAAATTCAGATCCAAACCAGAGACAGAAATGTGAAACCTACTGAACCTGATGTTACTAGTAAACCATCATTTACTATGTTATTGTAAGAAGCCCAGCGCCTGCACACCTGAGGCAAACACCACAGGTGACAAGCAGTTCAGTGCCAGGTGCTTCATGCTGCTCTCGTTTTCCCAAGCCCAGACAGCAACCCACCATACTCTGCCTGCCCTCTCAGAAACTTCTTTACTCTAAAACCACAAACTCTTCTATGAACAGAGTCTCCAGCCTTTGCCCTTAACCACATCCACTTTCTTAGATTTGTGCAGATTAAAATGCACAGCTAGAAGGTAAATTGTCAAGTACTTTAAGCATCAGGATATGGAGTTAAAAATCTAAACCGGCCTTTTTAAAACTGAACTTGTGGGCCAATATAAAATATAAATTACAGAGCTAGGTAGTTTTTCATCAGAGCAATTCATTTTGCTCAAAATTTGAATGTCAACGTGATGGATAACCTCTTGGATGAGAGCAGCAGGAGCTAGGAGGCACAATATGGAATTTAGGCAATGCTCCCCAATTCAGTGACCTGGATTTCAAAAACAGATACAAAGAAACTTTGAAGAAAGACACAAAGAATAAACGAAAAAGAGGGTAGGGAAGAGTGAAATGGAATCCCCTCTGTAATTCCTCCTACAGACTTTCCCCAAGAACTGGAGAGGAGCAAGATCAAAAAATGCTTGGATCAATTTATTGTAACTGAAACCACAAGTTATAGTACTCTCATGAGATTCTAACTATCCAGACATCTGTTGGATAACAAATGCAGCCAAACATGCATCTTTAAAGAGGTTTCTAAGTTTATGCAGTGACAGCAGTCTAGGCAAACCTAAATAGGGCTTCAATGATTTTGAAGATGCTAGGTGTCACCTAATACTGGTCCAGCAAAATAGCTATGGAAATAAAAATTACAGCACGAGTTTATAGTCAAAAAAAAAATTAAAGAGTTAACTCCCAAAATACCAGGCTGTACCCAAAAGAAAAATGGCATGTTTTGCTTCTCATCAGTTCCTTTCAAGACTTTTTTTGGTCATCTTTTTGCCAAGGAATCCAAAACATATTGGCCACAGACAATTGTTGATAAATAGAACAATAAGACAAGAGTTAGGCAGCTTGAAAGGAAAAAAAGAATCTGCAAATTTCACGGACCATATAGAATTTTTGTATTTAATTTTGTCACCTACTGAAAGCTAAATTTGTCTGGGGACAATTTCTGAAACACAATTCTTCATTTCAACTGTTCTTTTTAGATGTACCCCTATATGTGATATCAGATATAGCAAAGCATTATTGAAAAGATCTTTTGCTGATGCAGAAGACACTGACCCTTTAAAGCGGTGGTTCTCCATTCAGTCACACCAGTATGACCTGGGAGTTTTTTTCAGCCTCTACACCTCTTGTGAGGATGTGGTGTAGCTTGAAAAAGTCTCCAACTCCCACCCACAGTTAGTTGAGGACAACTTCTTTTAAGATAACAGTTAAAAAATGATGACATTTCTAAAAAGCAAGAGATGCTATAAATTGGAATAGTCATCAATGGAATCTCTTTCACAAAACTAATATTGGAATGAAAATGGATGTTTTTAGTTCTCAGCTTTTAGAGATTAGCATGTATTAATGGAGTCTTCGTGAGTCTAATTATATACATAGTCTAAATTACTGGCTCTGCATGGAAATTTTCCTTTTGATTTATATGAGTGATGAGGAAAATATTCCAAAAGTGCATATGCATGTTGGATTGGGTCTATTTTCTTAGTACCCTCTCATTCCACAAGACAGAGTATTCTACACAGAGAAAACTATGCTAAAATAAATCTCAAAGATGTCTATCCTGCTAATTCTTCAAATTCTTACCTCCTTTACTCTTTATCTGTTTCTATCACACTGCATGTCCAACCAATACCAAAGCATCCAGTTTTCATCATATGCTAATTACCAGCAAAAGACCACTACTGTGAAATTTAGAGTTATACAGCTCCAACATATATTGAACTCATCCTCAGAAACAGAAAAGAAACAATTTAGAAACAGCCATAAAAGTGACAGAAGCAATAAAGCTTGAATCTCAGTTATGCATGCCGCCTCATATCTCCATTGTGAATTTCTTTTTCTGTTTGAAATGCGATGTATTTGTTAAAACTAATTAGAAGTTTACTTCTGTATCCTGTGTCACCGTTTAGAAAACACTTCATTGGGCATTAGTTCATTGGAATCTCCCTGTTGTGTTGGATGGCGTAGATAGTATCACTTTTACTTTGCATTTAAAGAAGAAGGAGAAGCTGAGACATTGTGGGACTTGCTCAAGACAATATAGCTACTAAGTGGTGGTATGGTTCCTAGAATCTAATTTTGGTCCTCTGTTTTTGCCGTACAAGTTTCTATATCTCTCTGCAAAGATTAAACCTGTAACCCATTGCCATCAAGTAGATTCCAACTCATGTGTGTTCGAATAGAACTGTGCTTCACAGGGTTTTCACAGCTTGTAACCTTATGAAAGGAGCCCTGGTGGCACAGTGGTTAAAGCTCTCAGCTTCTAACTGGAAAGGCTGACGGTTTGAACCCACCAGCTACTCCTTGAGAAAAAGATGTGGCAGTCTGCTTCCATAAAGATTTACAGCATTGGAAACTCTGTGGGGAGCTCTACTCTGTCCTATAGGATTGCTATGAGTCTGCATCAACTCAACGGCAATGAGTTGGGTTTGAGTTGTTTTAATCTTATGAAAGTAGATCACCAGGCCTTTCTTCCACAGTGCTGCTGGGTAGATTTGAACCACCAACTTTTCAGTTAGTAGCCAAGTGCAAAGCATTTGCACCACCAGCTTACCTAAACTGAACATTTTTCTAAGCCCCTAAACAATTTGGAAGAAAAATAAATTACTAATAAAATCAATCTCTCTCTTGTCTTCTCTCTCTCTCTCTCACATACACACACCGTGCATACACACACATACATATATACTTTCTTCTTCTTTTCTTCTTCTAGACTTCTCTCTCTCTGCTTCCATTCATATTGGTGTCCCAATACCTGCAGTACCAAAAGGAAACTCAAGATGACAAACTACCTTTCCCTGCTCTCATTAAATTCTGTGTACATTCACACACTGCCACACACATACAGGATTTTTTGCCATTCATTTTTTACAAGAAAGGTATAGATACACTTTTCTGCATCTTTTTTTTTTTTT
>NW_004443948.1:4058814-4059416 GCF_000243295.1 Trichechus manatus latirostris | reverse complement strand
AAACTATTGAATTGGTGTATGTTCTGCTGTGTATATTCTCAACAACAATGACAAAGTTTAGAAAAAAGTTACTGATAAAAGTTGAAAGAATAGTTCTTATTGTGGGGAAAAACTAAGAGAAATTACATTTCCCAAAGAGAATTCTACGAGAAGTTAGTAAGTATGCTATAAATAAAATGTGCCCATCAGAAGATCAGTTTGAAAAATCTTCTATTAAACAGAATTCAACATGTTTCTTTACTGAAAAATGTATAAAAGGCTTTTATATGATAAAGTGAATATGATCTCCAAGAGAGGTATATAGTAGACAATGTTACCAGGTTTATTTCACCATAAGCCTTTTCTTTTTTTTAATTTAGCCATTATTACCCCATTCTAGAATTACTGTTGCAATGGAACTAACTAACCATTTATTGTAAATATCCTAAATAGGCAAATTCATAGAGACAGAAAGTATGTCAGTGGTTGCCAAAGATTGGGGAGGACGTAGTAGGGAGTGGCTGCTAACAGGTACAGAGTTCTTGTTGGGATGAAGGAAATATTTTGGAATTAGATAAAGGTAATGATTGTACAACATTGTGAATACACTAAAAACCACTGAA
>NW_004443948.1:4046787-4057747 GCF_000243295.1 Trichechus manatus latirostris | reverse complement strand
GTATGTGAAAATGACCTACAATTTGGTGGCCCAGGTACTTGGACTTCAAGAAACTTTATGCCTTCCTCACTTGAATGAAGGCTTGTCTCCTGGCTGCTCAGTAGCCACCCAACATTGATGATAAGTCTTGAACTGAGACACTGTTCTAGGCTGCATTGTTGTGTAGAGGTACCCATCTCTTGCTCCTCTCAACCACCCTACCTCTTCCTAGATTGGGCCTGTTAAACAAGAACTTCTGACCTTTTATAAGTAGTTGGAAGAGTTTAAGAGTAGTTAGTTACTACTCTTCTCTTGCGCCCCCACCACCCATCAGATCCTTTCCCCTTCAGGACTGAGACATTTATCCTCCTAGCTGTTCGCAGCCCACAACTCACAGTTTGTTTTTTTTCTTTTTTTTTTTTTGGAGAGGGGGCAGGATCACCTTCAGAGGAAGAAAGCCACCCTTCCCAATGTCATACCTTCTTCCCAGAGGCAGATAATACACAATAACCGGGTCAGTGCAGGAATATGAAAGCTCAACGTCTTTAACTCAAACCAAAAAAACCAAAACCTGTTGTCATCAAATCGATTCTGACTCATAACGACCCTATAGGATAGAGCAGAACTGCCCCACAGGGTTTCCAAGAAGTGGCTGATGGATTTGAACTGCCAACTTTTAACTCAAGGCAGGACAATTTTGAAGGGCCACCTTAGCTCCAGAGCTCTCTACAGAATCTATGAAAGCTTCTGTTGCAACTTTATCACAGTGCCACTTCTCCTTCTGCCCAATTCTTCTCTTATCCAAGATACATGCTGAGAGTACTCTGCAATAAACTCTCTACAAGCAAATTTGAGTCTTAGAGTCTGTTTCCTGGGGGACTCAACCTACAACACCCCTCTCTAACTCCTTCTAAAGGGAGAGATGTGATATTTGATGTGATGCCTGAGTTTAAGAGAAAGAAATGAGCACATAAGGCTCAGCCCCTTCAACTCTTGGCCAACCACAAGGCGGTGGGTGGGTGGTGGTGGTGGTGGTGGTGGTGGTGAGCTCCTCCTGGTCCTGCCAACTCTTGGGTAAGCACACCAGGGCTATGCCTCAGATTATGCTTTCCAGAGGTAAACCTGAGTAACCCTTGGTCTCTTTTCACAGTAATGGAGGGTCTAAGCTCTGGGACAAGAAAGATGTCTATGGGAATCTTTTCTGAAGTCTAGATTTTCCTTTGGATTGGACCTTCCAGAATCTGAATTTAGTCAAAAGTACTAGGAAGTCCAATTATGGCAGTAGACTTAATCTGTGGTCTCCAATTATGCCTGATCAATGATAATGCCAATAATTTCATCTTTATTTGTTTGATTCCTTTGTCTTAGTTTTCTCAGTTGGATCAGAACTCATAGATAGGGATTAATAGTAATCACAGTCTTAAACCCATACTGACACAAAGTAGCACTATGTGCATCCAAAAGGGAAAAACTCATTCCCCATTATTGACAATTGGAGCAGCTTAATTTTTCTATAAATATATGGAGATGCTACTCCAGCAGGCCTTTAGAGAGGAACAGTTCAAATCTAAGCTTGGACACTTAGCGCAACTTAGACAAACAGGTTTCAAATAAGGAAACTAAGCCTTAGTATCCTCATTTGTAAATTAATGTAACCAAGCCCATCTTAGATTTGGTTTAAAGATTAAAAGCAACAACAAAGTGTCTCATATAATGCTTTATATGTTGTTGTTAGGAGGTAGTGAGTCGGCCCCAGATTCACGGCAACCCCATGTATGATGGAAAGAAACAGTGCCCAGTTCTGCACCACCCCCATGACTGGTTATGGATCGGACCATTGTGATCCACAGGGTTTTCACTGGCTGATTTTCAGAAGAAGGTCACTAGGCTTTTCCTCCTAGTCTTAGTCTGGAAGCTCTGCATAAACTTGTTCAGCATCACAGCAACACCCAAGTTTCCACTGACAGACAGTGGCTGTGCATGAGGTACGTTGACTGGGAACTAAACTCAGGTTTCCTCCCACATGGAAGACTGAGAATTGTACCGTTGAGCCACCACTGCCCCTCAATGCCTTATATACCCATTGCTGTTCAGTTGATTCTGACTCATAGCGACACTATAGGTCAGAGTAGAACTGCCCCACAGGGTTTCCAAGGAGAGACTGGTAGATTCAAACTGTCGAATTTTTTCGATAGCAGCTGAATGTTTAACTACTGCACCACCAGAGCTCCAATGCCTTATATAGTAGGTGCTTAGTAAATCTTAATTCACAGTTCAATAAGTATCAAGAACTATTATATGCTATATGCAGATAGGTCCTCTTTAGGTTTCCCAGAAAGGGGAAAAAAAAAAAAAAAACCTCTCTTGACCACTTCCAAAAGGGATAAGATGATTTTTCAATCCCATGGACTATTTCAAGATGAATTTCTGAATAATGAATCCACGATTCAGGCTCACCCAAAGTTGTAAGTACAAAAGTAGGTAAAAACTGACAGATAATTAGAGCAGAGAACAACTAAAAATAACATCCTTTTCCCATTTTATGTGATAAAATGCACAGTAGGGACAACATCTCCCTTGTCTGCTAAGAGCATTGTTACTCTGGTCACACAAGTACCGTGGAAGTGAGATAAGGAAGAACCTCTCTAGAGTCCGGCTGCCCTTGGTAGCAGCTACAAACTGGGACTCCAATCCAATCTGGCCCCTGGTCTCAGACAACTGAGTTGTTTTCATTCTGCTAATACATGGCAAAGGACGAAGGGAAGCCTGTGAAGGCTAGCCCCACCACTCTCTCCTATAGAGGGGAGAACCAAGATCCCTGATGTTTTGTTTAAAAAAGCAGCTTGGAACTTGGTGAGGCAGAGCAATGACCAACAAAAGAAAGCTCACTGGAGAACAGTTAACCAATATAAGAATATCTCACCCATGTCAAGGTAAATGCAACTTAATGCTGAGCACTTATTACTCGAGGGAGTTCTCTACTGTGAGCCAGCATTCCAATTAAAGATTCTCTGCACTACAGAAAAACTACAGAAAGGAAGAGTTTCTTTAAACGTGTGGAGAGAAAGTTCTAGAATGTCACAAATTGTTCCAGGAAAAGTACCTGGTATTGAAGGTGGATGACTACAGAATATAAACCAGTGGGATGTAATCACTCATTTCTTTTTTTTTTAAGCCTTAAATGCCTGTGATTTTATGAACTCACAGCTATTAATATAAGTAGCCCAGTTCAAAAACCAAACTAAAACATTCAACACCATGACCTTCTGAAGTAGTGAATTCCAGAGGGCTGAAGGCTCTGTGAAGAAATATTTCCCTGAATATCAACTTTATAATAGTCTTTTAAGTCTATTATTATTTAAATCAGAGAAACAGAGAGAAGTTGAGAGAGAGGCTGTGAGAGAGAAAGAAGGAAGCGGGGAGGAGAGGAAGTGGGAAGAGAAGACAAGCCCATTCTGTAAAAATGTGTTTTAAATTCTTTTTCAAGGGTGGACTGTGGACTATACCATAGAAAGCAGTTTGTTTTATAGATATAAATAAGACCTCATAAAACGGAGTGTAAGAAAAATTACTGAAACAGAACTGTTTCTGAATTCTCTTAGGCATTGCACACACTATAGTATAGAGCACAGAAACACGGAGAGACTTAAAGAATGTGTTCAATTCTTTGTACACATAAGGAACCAGAGATTCCAGCTGAAAGGAAAGATTATTACCCTAAGAGATGGGAGAAAAGTTCTGAGTCCAGTCTCAGGCTGTACTTCATGAGCTAGTCATACCAATTTCTGCAGGAATGAAGAAATTATTGCAAAAATGGTTAGATTTTATAAATATATTGACAAAGCATAACTTTACATATGACAGAAAGATATTTCAAAGTATTTAAAAAGTTCCCATTGTTTTTTTAAATTTTTCTTTAGCTTTTTCATCTTTTTATGGTGAAGAAGAAACCGACCAGCTTACCTGTATCAAACCCCACACTTGGCACTATGTCGACTGTTCCATGAAAGGCCCCGGCCCACGCTGAGGTAGCAGTAGTGACTGTAGTCGGATCTGTCTTTGTGATGTCACACTGGGGAGCAGGAATTCTGGCCGCACGCACTGATGGCATTAACAGAGGCCCATATGGCGGGTCCAGGGTGGAGCCAGCAGAAGGGTGGTGGTGGTGGTGGTGGCGGTGGTGCATGTGGGTGTGGGGGTGGTGGTGCCGCATGTACACATCATGCATATGGCTGTAGGATGGGCTCACCTGAGATGCCAAAGGGTAGTGCCAGGATTCGGACACAGGAGGGTGAGGGGCTGGGCTAGTCTGATGCAGGCTGTGTCCCGGCCAGGGGCTGGGGTCTGCTGCAGTAAAGGTGCCAGGGGGCGCAGTGACCTGGAAGTCAGGATGAACTCCCCCCAAACAGGGTGCAGGTGGGGGCTGGTAAGAGCTGGCCCAAAAAGAAGTTGGGAAACTACTCCTCTGGCTGGAGAGACCTGAGCTGTCTAAGAAGACAGGGGAAAAAAAAAAAAAAATACATAAGATTCAATTCTGGGATAGACTTGCCTTTACTTGTCCAATAGTACTTCACAAAAGGCTAATTTGTATGCGATTTTTTTCTCTCCACGCATGCGGTCAATTAATACCAGGTAAGCCTCTAAGCTTTCAGGCCCCAAGTCAACATGCAGGATTCAAAGTGGTGACTAAGTCTCCCTCTGTCTTTGCTTGGCTGTCAAGTCTATGCTGATGTGTCAAAGTCTTGGATTCAAAAGCTTCATTTCCTCCTGGGACTCTTGCTGCCATCAGATCTGAGCAGAAGTCATCACTATGTACTTCAAATGTGAAGAAACCTTAGGCCACAGGCGTTGGTTAACATAGGTTGGAAATTACAATTTTTGACTGTAGTAAAAACATATATAACATTTTCTATCAACTTTTTTTAAAATGCAAATATAATTTTAATTCAAACTGAACACTTCAATGCAGAACGTACCAAACGGAAGTGTGACCACACTGAATTATACTCACCAACACTCATTTTCCATCAAGAAGTCTGTATTATTCCAAGTTCTTTTTTTTATTTTATTTTTCCTGTAGCAATCTAGGGAGTCTCTGGACTGAGAATAATAATAGCTAACTTTAATAAGCACTAATCAGATGCCCCATACAAGGCCAGGGGCTTGTCATGGATGATTTCATTGAATCCTCACTCTAACTCTATGAAACAGTTACTGGTATTATTCCCATTTTATAGATGAGGAAATTGAGGCAGAGAAGAAGTCCAAGGTTTTACAGCTGGCAAGTAGGAGACCTGGTAGCCTGCTTCCATGGCCAGCACTCTTCACAGCTATGCCACAAGAGGGCACACTTGTAACTATAACCTGAACACCTAGAATTTGATGAAGATTCTGTGGGATCAGAACTGGAGGAAATTCAAGCTAAGTGGTAATGGAATTGAGGAAGTGATGGTAGGAGGATAATATAAAAGAGTAGCACTTAGAGATAAATAAGGACGGAAGAGGAAGCGCTCTCCTCAACTCTGCATCAGCTCAATCTCTCCACTCATTATCATAACATTTATAGGTGGCCTAATAGTACCCAAAATAGAAGGTTCAGGGATGTCCAGACCGACGTGATTTTTAGACACAATCTGGTGAGGAACAGATAATAGATGTGTACAGTGTGACACAGTATGTGCTTTCACAAGGGCAAGAACAGAGACGAGGCACCAAACCAAACTAAAAAAGTGATAGCTAACCGGAAGCTGAGGGTAAGATGGGGCGATGCCTGCGATGAGGCAGGGAAGCGTATTTTAAGCAAAGAGAACAGAATGTGGGGAAAAAAAAAAAAAAAAAGACCATAAATGACAAAATGCAAAAACAAAACAAAACACGCAAGATTTGAAGGACAAAACTGTTCAGTGGGCAGAAGGTAGTAAAAAAGGAGACTGTAGAAGCTAGCAGGACCTAGATGAGTGTGGCCTTGCTGGTGCTGAATGTGGGCTCTATCCCAAGAGGGAACCCAGTGCGTTTTGGAGAGTTTTAACCTAGTGAGTGGCATAGTCAGATCGGTGTTTAGAACGATCAATAGCTCCAGCTACAGTTTGTTGCCGACAGTGTGGTATAACTGAACAAGCACTGGGCTGCGAGTCTAGAGAGTTTGGCTCTGGCACTAGTTCTTCCCTTATTTCATTTTATGACTCAAAATGGATCTACTGATCTTTCTGAATCTCAGTTTCTTCAACTAATAAATGAGGCAGTTGAACTAATTTAATTCCAATTATAGTCCGGCACCATACTTATATTACTCTGTGAAATGATCTATGGATTATTTCCATTTATAGATAGCAATAAGGTTACTAAAGACATTAGTCATCAATGCACCATGAAATAGTATTTTCATACCAGGTTCCACATAAAAGAGCCTTGCTAGATCTTTCCATTGAATGAAGGATATTCTAAGAAGTACTCTGAAATAAAAGTATTCAAAAAGTCTGACATAGCCATGTTCTCACATTGTAACTTTCCAGGACATAGTTGTCTTGCCTCAGGGAAAGCTTATAGAACTTGAGTCAACCACCACACATGTCATTTGACCAGCACAACTAGGCTATCACCGTGGTGTGCAAACATTTCCTTTCTCTAGCGTCCCTGAAGGCTGTGGCACTAACACTGCAAACTCTTCCATCCTCTCCCTCTTCAGCCCTACACCAGAGTCATCATCATTCACCCTATTCAGTCTGTGGACAAACAGCTACTCAGTCTCACATTCAAGTCTCTCCCTCACAGTATCACCATGACCTCAAATCCCCTGGGGAAACCTAGGAACTAACGTTCTTCAAGAGGCAAAGGATGAACATGCACACTGGTCTTCAAGTCCTCAAACAGTCTCTGCAAACTTCTGATTGAGTGATTTTGTTTTATCACAATCACAGTCTATCAGAAAATGATACTTAAAATAAAACTTACTGGCATTATGTTTTGTTTAACAATTGTCTTCCTCTGACACATGGAAACTGCCTGCTAAGGACAAGAAGGACAATTATATAAGCTATGAGAAGAAAATTCAGTTTACCTGAAATGATGGCCATTTGTAGAATATTTCTGTCACACGACATTGAAAGCTGTCAATGTTTAAAGTTTAGACCCCATACAAGAAGTTTATCAAGGATCCTCGTATTGCATATTGCAGCTTTGCACCACCGAACTGCCACTCTGCTCTCACTGCCCCAATCTTGAGACCAAACCTCTCAGTCTGCTCATAACTCCAACTCCTGGTGGGGCTGGAATTCCGTTATGAAAACTGTTGAACCCCAACCTACAAGTATCTGCCAGAGATGAAGTCGCCTTTATTAAAATCCCCCATTAAAAATATCAAGCATATATGTCATTTCTCTGGATGCGTCCTTTTATTTCTTTTCATTTATACGTACATGGAACCAATCTTATTTTATAGATGCATAAGGATTGTGGATATGCATGCAGAAATGTGAATAATGGACAAATTCTTTAGCAAAAATATTATTGTCCTATTTATGAGGTGTTGTTTTGTGATTAGTGAACACATTAACATTGAAAGTGGAAATCTATTTTTAAAAATGCACTCCATAAAAATGAAACAAAGCTTTAAAATGCTCCAGGGAAAAACAAAATTAGAAGCAATGTAGTATTTTCCCAGTCAGTGTATCTCCTGAGATTAATATACAGTTTACAGAAATCTATGCAACTTTTTGGAAAACGTTCTTGCATTTTAAAAGTAAGTGAAGCAATATTGAATAGAAAATATGTTTATGAACAAGTCTATAGTTCAAAACCACTATTTGTATCTTGTTTGTTAAAATAAAATCTTGATACAAAGAAACAGATGATATGCTTTGTTTCATTCCTGGGAATCAATGTACTTATTTCATATGTATGTAAATTTTTTTCATTACATGACTCTTTGCTTAAGAGTACTTAATCACAGCCACATTTTTTGGATGAAAAAGCATATGAAAAACTGTGCATGAAATATTTCCATGCAGTATTACTTTTCAGGTTAGTGGAGGCAATTTAGAACTGTATATTAATATTCTACAATGACCTCGGGCTCAATGGTACTCAGTTTTTGGAAGATGTTAACAGTGACAGGCTAACACCTACAAAAATCTAAGTATACTTTGGTTTCATTTGCATTTGATATTAAAAATATCACACACACGGCACACACACACACACACACCTTCATTTCTAAACAATAAAGAAAATTGACAACATAGATACATTGTCAAATGCAACCCACTCAAAGCATGCTTAGTAATCTCACTGTCTGACAATTGATTTAAACCAGAAGAATTTATTTTAGAGACATGGAAGAGTTTGACATGGAACATTAAGTGGTTCATTTAATGTCTTCATAGCTGGGATATTTTTTCCATTAACTCTGTCTCTTTGAAAAAATCTAAGGGCAAACAATTTAATCAAGACAATTCAAAATTTAATTTTAAAATCAAGCATTTTGCTAGTTAATCCATTTTGAAAAAAATGGAAAGTACATAAAAATGAAAAAAATGGGACAATAAAATCTTGTAGAACCTCATGATTCATCTTAAAATTCCTCAGATGAGACATTCTTAGAATAAACATTGATTAATAACACTAATTGTGAAAGATAACATATACCTTTTAATAACTTCAGTAAAAAAGTTCTCCTCAGTGCTTACTTAACCTAAAGATTCTTGCTGTAATTTAATTCCTATCCTCTTGTTCTGATTTCTGTGAAAATCAGTTACTGGGTCAGAAGTGAAATCATTTGTGTTCCAATGTTTTCTGTCATTCAGGAACTATGCATGACCATTATGTCCAAAGATTGTCCTCTAGCTACTTTGTACTGTAGTTGCCCCAAATGGACCTCATGACTCTAAAATGAGATTTTGAGAGAGGATGTCAGAAGCCCATCCTCTTTGGAGGCTGTAGGATGAGGTAAGTCAGGCCTCATTTTCCTCCCATGCGTTTGTTCTAAACTTTCTAGTAGTGATAACCTCAAGTGCCTTCTGGAGATCCAGCTCAACCTTCTTCTTCCCAATATCAGCCAGTTCATGAAACAGACCTTCCTTCTTTCCCTTTCCCCTTTTGCTGTTTAAAGTTAGTACTCATTTTGAGAGGTCTTTCCTACGAGAATGAATTGCCCCAAGCAGACACTATGTAACTTAATTAAGCAACATGTACTTGCTTTGCAATTACAATAAAAAAACAATAATATCAGTAAATTTACTATAGGGCACTTTTATAAGTCAGTAATATATTTTGTTATGGCCTGACTTCCTTACTTCTTTTCTCTGCTCACACAATCACACACACACAGGTACACACACACAGTTTCTATAATAATATTCAGACACTAAAATCAATTTCTGTGTGTATGTATATGTATATATACATATATATATATGTATATTTATTTATTTGAAGCCAATGTTTCTGTTTCAATGGGAATAAGGGGACAGTCAGATTCATCAAGTTTTCTTAACTGAGAAACCCTATTTAATCCCTGTTAATGCAAGGTAATAGTGGGACTAGAGATAATTGATGAGACCTTGTGCCAAATAAAGTACAAATATTTCCTACCATAAATTGTTGACCTAACAGCTTCAAAACACCTAAAGAGGACTCTCCTAGTGCCATAAGAAGATACATACCTAAGTATGATCATTAGCTGATACACTCTCCTTTGCCTAGAGATTTACAGTAGAAATGTATTCTACAATCAAACGTACGTCAGTTTTAAACTCTGAGGTAACACTGTAGTGCTATAATTAGTTCATGCCGTAAACTAGACCCTTTCCTTGAATATAGCTGGTCTGCAGTCTCTATATCAAGTATTATTATCACTGTCACCACGATTATCAATAGCCTTGAGTACCTACTATGTCCAAGACTCTGGGTTGTGTGCCATAAATACAAAGTTCTAGATAACAATGTTTTTGGATACAGACCTAAGGTTGATTTTCTATGTGCCAAATGAGTGGAAACTCAATTAAGGAAGAGAAAAGGCATCTGACTTCATTTAGCACCTTGTGTTAAGCTGTGTGCTAAATTCTTTACATACCAAAAAATTCTTTATATACCAAACCCACCGCTGTTGTGGCGATTTCAACTCACAGCAATCCTAGAGGACAGAGCAGAACTGCCCCATAGTGTTTTCAAGGCTGTAAATCTTTACGGAAGCAGACCGCCACATCTTTCTCCCATGGAGCCGCTGGTGGGTTTGAACCTCTGATCTTTTGGTTAGCAGCTGAGCACTTTAAAAACTGCACCACCAGGGCTCTTCTAAATTCTTTATATACATTATCAAAACGTCTTTACAATAGTCCCAGGAGATGTGTATCAATAAACAGATATTACAGTTGAGTAAGTTTAGCTCAGAGAGATTTTAAATAATTAATCCAAGATCACATTGCAACCCAAAAGTGACATAGCCTGGAATTGAACCCAAGATGATCAGAGTCCAAAGAAGGTACATTTTCCAAGCTTATGTAGCTTTAGCATTTAATATTAAATCCCCACTAACTCTCTTCACTAGACCTGGGAATCTTATTTTATTGTACTTCTTTAAGATATTATTTCAAATCTTTAATTTTATTTTGCGGCACTTCTATGAATCCTATCCACGTTTTGTTATAGTTCTGTAAAATTCACAAATTTGTAATCAGAGACCACTACAGAAAACTTCTGTTCACAAATGGCAAGTAAATAATATATTAGGAATCACAGAAGGTTACAGGAGAAAAGATTTCATCAGTCACTTAATTAAATCCCCTTATGTTATAAATAAGAAAAATATACCCAAAGATTTCATACAAATTATTACCCATGAGTTCTCTATTTTATTAAGGGAATTTTTGTTGTTTTCTCATCACAGGTACATGGTTTGAACTTGATTCATAAATTCAATCATCCCATCAATATTTATTTCAGATTTCCATATATAAATACATTATCCTGAGCATCAGGGGAAATG
>NW_004443948.1:4042718-4043547 GCF_000243295.1 Trichechus manatus latirostris | reverse complement strand
CAAGGCAAGGTTCACATGTACAGTCACCATTTATATTATTGAAAAAAGGTATTTCCAATGAATAGGTCATTGTCTTGCAAAATTCTATCATGTGGTCTCCCACATCTTTTCTATCACCAAGGCCATATTTTCCAACTACCAATCCTTCTTCTTTTTTCCAACTTTTGCATTCCAATCACCAGTAATAATGCATCTTGATTGCATATTTGATCAATTTCAGATGGCAGAAGTTGGGAAAAATCTTCAGTTTCTTCATCTTTGGGATTAGTGACTGGTGCATAAATTTGAGTAACAGTTAACTTGCCCTACTTGTAGGCATATGGATATTATTTTATTACTGACAGCGTTGTACTTTCGGATAGATCTTGAAATGCTCTTTTTGTCAATGAATGTGACACTGTTCTTCTTTGTCATTCCTGACACAGTAGATCATATGATTGTTAAATTCAAAATGGCCAATAACAGTCCATTTTAGTGCACTAAATGTCTAGGATTCAAATTTTCAAGCGTTCCAATTTCATTTTTGACAACTACAATTTTCCTAGAGTCATATTTTGTATATTCCACTTTCCTATTACTAATGGATGTTTGCAGCTGTTCTTGTCATTTTTTGTCTTGCCACATCAGTAAATGAAAATTCTGAAAACTTTACTCCATGCAAGTCATTAAGGTTGACTCTACTTTGAGGAGCTCTTCCCTAGTCATATTTTGAGTGTCCTTTAACCTGAGGGTCTCTTCTTTCAGCACTATATCACACAATTTTCTGCTGCTTTCCGTAAGGTTTTCACTGGCCAATTTTTCCAGAAGTAGATTACCAGGTCCTTCTTCC
>NW_004443948.1:4039413-4041791 GCF_000243295.1 Trichechus manatus latirostris | reverse complement strand
GCTAGCTTTTAAGACCCCAGATGCCACTCACCAAAGTGGGATGCAGCACATTTTCTTAATAAACTTTGTTATGGGAAGGCACGAATTCTACCACCGAACCTAGCAGGAGCTTAATAAACATTTGCTGAACAAATTTAAGATAATGCTAAAAACTCTAATAACAGTTACTAAAACATTACCAATATCCACCCTTTCTGTACTGAAATTTGGTATCTGTTCAAGTCTTTCTTTATTGCATCATGCAGATTATTGGAAAAATGCTGAATTGTTGAAGGGTTTTTACACATACACAGTACATCACTTAAATCTATTCTGGTTATGATACTGCAGATAAGCATTCTCACATCTAGCTATAATTTTAGGTTCTAGTTTCTATTTTCCACATTAAATGATCACTAGGTTACATATGCCAGTATGCTAAAAGAAATAGACATTGTGTTTATTATTCTCCTGGGACTGATTATCCTGATAAGACTTATTATTGATGTATCAAATTATTTCTTGAAGTCTGTTAATTCACTGAAGTTTTCCTACTTTTATCCTCCACAAATTATTAAAAATATTGAAATTATTAAAGGTGTTCTCAAATGGGACATTCTTTGATTCCATAATCATTTAGACTTCCAGTTCTCAGTTTCTGTAGGAAGTCTATAATATTTACTAATCAAATAACCAGTAAGCTTCCCAATACATCTCTAAGGCCTCTGTCACTTAACTTTGTATTCCCCTTTCTCCTTTATAGTCACTGCTTATCTTAGCATTCTTCATATTTACAGGAAAGAAGGAAGGATAGGAGGGAGGGAGGTAGGGAGAGAGGAAGGAAGAAAGGAAGGGAGAGAGAGAGGGAGGAAGGAAGGAAAGAAAGAGAAAGAAAAACATTGCATCCACAGGTGAGACCCAGTAATTCCATTTGGCCAAGGCCTCGCCTACAATGGAGCAGAAGCAATCCTCTGATGCTGAGAGAAGACCTCTCTATTCACTGCTCAGCTGCCCCCCTTTACTTGGTGTGGCCTAACACAGATGGCTAGCCTTTCCTCTCCTGAGGCACTTGTTCATATGCGATTCCCAGGGCTTTCCTCTGGCAATTCTGATTCAATAGGTCAGAACTATGCGGGGTGGGGGGGGAGCTGCAACCTATATATTTAACAGCACTAGATTAATGATCATCAAACTTAAGCCAGTATCTGAATCACCAAGAGGGCTGATTAAAGCATAGATTACTGGGCCTCACCCTAGATTTTCTTATCCAGCAGATGTGCATGGAGCAGGCCCAAAACTTTGCATAGCTAACAAACTCTCATGTGATGCTGATGCCCCTGGTCCAGGGGAAGCAGACTTTGAGAATCATTTTATTAGCTACTTCTTATGATCCGGTGAGTTGCGGGGGGGAACTCTGTAACACATTTCTCAGAAATTATCATTGGTATGGTGCATGATTTTTTTCTTCAACCTTGTAATTATTCTGGTTGTGATGTTGCCAACAATTTTCTGTGAGCCAGAAATCAGATCCAAATATCCCTCCGTGACCTCCATATAGAGGCAAATAAAGAAGCAGATACACAAACTACCGATTTACTTTACTAGGTAAAAAGAATAACTTAAGCCATGTAGATGCAGTCAGTAATGTGTAGATTGTATATGACAGAGCTAACACCACAACAAAGCAGGACACAGAAAGCTACCAAGAGAACACGGAAGGCTTTCAAAGTCTGTGTTCCTGGGTCAGACTCAGATGTCTGCTATGTCACCACGTAGCACCTAGTGGAATGAACAAGAGCTAATTTTTTAAAAGCTGATTCAGGCACGCCTATTATTTAGAGATCCAAATTGGGCCATCGGGGCTTCAGGAATGGTGCTTTGTAGCTTGATCCTGCCACTATAAACTCAGACCAGTTGCATCACTATGTTCCATGAGGAATTTAAGGGGTGAGACTACATCCTTTCCAACCCTGCATTCCACATGTGACAAAACTGATCCAGCTGTTTGTCTGAAAGAAATTCCTTGCTGTCCTGAAAAATTAAAAAGCAAGTGGATATCCGTCCTCCAGGGGCACGCTTCCAGCTGGAACCTGGTACAGGCGGTTGTGAAACAGAGACAGTGCCCTGGAGAGCACCTGCTTTCGAATTCTTACCTCGCCATAGGGGGGTTAGCCCCAGCTTGCTTTTTGAAATGGCAGATTCTGGATGGAGGGTGCTGGCTTGGCCCAAAGCTCTTGAGAAGTGTTCATCCACTACTGACCCAATGTCTCCCTGGAAATAAGTGAAAAGGACACAGCGAGAGTTAAGGTACTCCATCTCGGCAGGCTGGTCTTTCTCCTCCTCCTCCTCCTCCTCATCCTCCTCCTCCTCCTCCTCTTGTTTGCTGGGAAGGGTGACTT
>NW_004443948.1:3981369-4039313 GCF_000243295.1 Trichechus manatus latirostris | reverse complement strand
TCCTCCTCCTCCTCCTCCTCTTGTTTGCTGGGAAGGGTGACTTCCAGAGAGTCCTGCATCTTGCTGTATACCGCTAACTTCTTCTGGGATGGAATAAACAAAACACAGTATCAAAGACAGTTTGCAAAAAAGCATCAACTAGTTAACTTTTTTTACTTTTAAAAAAGAATCTAAATATTAACATATGTTTGCATACTGATTCTTCTTCATCTGTTTTACTCCATATTTACTTCATCTTTCCCCTCCCCAAACCGGCCTTCTTCCCACACTATGGGGGAAAAAAGTCTGTTATTCCAAATTTGGCACACACAAAAAAGTCCATTATAAAATGTTATATTTTCAGAGTGTGTGAGACAGGTTTGTTTGTTTTTAATGCAGATATAGAAAAGGAAGAATGACTTTTCTTTTTTTTTTTTTTTAGTGACAGATTCTTTCTAGTTTTTCTTCCCCCTTTCTATTTATTTACAGAGACATTACAATTTACAGCAGGGGGCAGGGGCGAGTGGGGGATAGGAGACCTAAGTGTCTGGGAGAGGGGTGGAGAAGAAAAGAGCTTTTCGTAAATGCAATAAACTCAAATAAAAACAGAAATGTAGCATCTTATAAAAGGATTCGTTAGATGTGCCAAACTCATTTCTCAAAAATCAAACTAAAATGACAAAATAAGTCTGTGTGAAGATCCATTTTGCATGGAACATATTTTTCAGATGTTTCATTTACCACCATTATCATAGAGGAAAAGAAAAAAAAAGGAAAGGTATTATGGCCTACTGAAGATGAGACAAGATACTTGCAAAGGCTAACTTTTTAAATTAAAATGAGAAACATTTGATAATTTAAAGTATTTTGAAAACATATAATTCCAACTATAATAAAAGTTAACATATATTAAGCCAGGCACTCTTTTAGAAATGTTACATGTATTACCTCATTTAATCTTCACAATTCTATGATATGATTATCATTACAATCCATATTTTAAAGATGAAGAAACTAAGGCATAAAGAGGTAACTTGCCAAAAGTCACAAAGCAGGTAAATGGTGGAGCAAGAATGTATAAAAAAAATATGCAGGTGTCTGTATGTATATATGTGCCTGTGTGTGTTAGCAGGGGGTGGGGGTAGGGTTTTGGAGAGGGTAAGCGTGTGTATTTAGTTTTGGAAAAAAAAAATCACTACTTTGTTGCGTTTTGTATTGTTTTTTTCTGTGTGGTAGGTTTGCAGTTTATTGTCATTTTCTTATTCTTGCTTTTCATATTTCCAAATATTTTTCATTGAGTATAGACGACTTTTATTATCACCAACTTCAACGCGAATTGTATATAAGAAGATAATACTAAAGATTATAAAATGTGTTATTCTAACAACCAGATTAGCCTTCTTCATCATCTGTGCGCCTGAAAAACCTTAACCTTTTTCATACCATTTTCCAAATGCACAGTGGAAAATTAATGTGAGTAGAAAAAAATAAATCATTCTCGAATACTCAGCAAGCACAGAGATTCTTAAATGTTATCAACGCACATAACCCAGACTCTATATTTCCAATGTATAACTAGCTGTAAAATCTATAACCCCAAATTATAAATACATCATTTAATAAAGTGAACCTTTTCCCTCTAGCAATAAATACATTGTTTTTGTGTGAGGTGAGTTCTGAAATGTTCAGGCATGTTATGAGCTAATAGTTATTATTTAAGGGCTGTTATTTGTAATATACATATTGCTTTTTATATTAAATTTGTGCCATTATGGTTATCACTTGTTGATGAGTGGATATTTCATCCTTTGGGAGTGAATATACCTTGCTGATGAAAAGGTGATTGTAATGACTGAGTAGTTATATTTCTTACATTCTGCTTTTGCACACATCTAAACATGTTTATGGAGCCCTGGTGGCATAGTGGTTGAGAGCTCAGCTGATAACCAAAAGGTCTGCAGTTTGAATCCCTCAGCCGCTCCCTGGAAATCATATGGCGCAGTTCTACTCTATCCTACAGGGTTGCTATGTGTTGGAATTGACTCAACGGCAATGGGTTTGGTTTGTTTTTTTAAACGTGTTTATATTTAACTTCAACAGTAAAAACACCATAGTAACATAGGTTATGTATACAACGAGGGATTGAACTAAGTGACCTCTAAAGTTACTTCTGTATCTTTTAAATTCTCTTGTAAGAGTAAACGAATATTACCATTTATTAGTCAAATTACAGCATTATATTTCTGTGTGTATATTATTTACCAAAAGTATATACCGTTTTAAGCACATGCACACACTTTCAACCATTCTGGCACATTACAAGGAAGCACTGTTTTTATATAAAAAGAAAATTAATACTGATCCACAGACTGGCTTCACTGCTCACAAGTGTTCATTATTATCTATGAAATGCATTCCTTTTTCTCTTAATGTCCAGCTCAGCATCAGTTTCTGAGAGTTGGGCTTTGCATATAATTGTTTCATTTGTTTAATTTTGTTTAACATTCATCCTTTAGATGAAAGAGTCCTGGCTGTGCTAATTATCCAAACAAAGGAAATGTTTCATTGTACCCAAATTAACAGCAATTAATTTTTAGATGAAATAAAATTAAGTAAAAGTATATAAATATGTAAATACTTGAAAATTGTAAATCCTGATAAAAGTATGTAAAACAGTATTATGATCAATAATAATATCTTAAATTTTGAATTGATGGCAGTTGATTTCATGCTATAGATATTCAATCTATTTAGATTACAAAATATTTCTAAATGATACATCATTTTGTGTTATTCTTTTTCTATCCACTGTTGGTTGGATACAAATAAAAGTCACACACTTTTCAATATGCAGTGGAAAAGGAGTGAGTAGGATCTGTCTGTATCAAAATAGCTATCATTAGTTTATTTTCTAAAAAAATCATTATTCTGTCAATGGATGTATTATTTATATTCTTTATATTTCTTATACATATACATAATATATATTTATATAAATATTTATAATTAAACTTCCCTTTTGACATTGCAAACACCTGTGTTTTTATAAAAATATCTGTGTTGACTCCTCTATTTAAAAAAAGTCTGCTTGAAATGATTATAAAGCTCACTTCTTTTTTTTTTCTTTTTTTCTCTCTTTAAGGCATGCTTTATACTAATCAATAAATTTGTTTGGAGATTATCAAAAAAATAAAAATAAAATAAAAAGGGAGTCTTTGACATACCTACCACCAGTAGGTAGGATATAGAAATACCCATCATTCCCCCTTGCAATTTGTTCAGCTAAAATTAGATCAGTTTTCACAAATTATAAATAATGAACCGATTTATATATTTAAAAGTGTTTTTGCTGGCAGAGAAAGATTCATCATTTACAACACACTAAAATACACACGCGTGCGTGCGCACACACACGCACGCACACACACGTTTATAGCCTCGCCATCAATATTACTGGTTAAAATAAGACCCTAAAGTACACAAATAGTCTGATAACTAGCTAAAATGCCAGGATTGAATCTCATACATTGTTCAAAATTCAGTGCACACATCAAGATAACAGGAACACAGAATTTAAACAGCAGTTGATTAACATTCATGTCATCCTAATTTTCTTCTCTGTAGACTCTTGAGCCTAAACTACTTTTAAATATCTTTGCTTTGGTGACTAGAAATCAATTATTTACCTTCTTTTTTTTATTTTTTAACTAAGTATAAGGAGCCCTGGTGGCACAATTGTTAAGCATTCAGCTGCTAACAGAAAGGTTGGTGATTTGAACCCACCCAGCAGCTGTGAGGGAGAAAGACCTGGAGAACTGCTTCCATAAAGATTACAACCAACAGAACCCTGTGGGGTAGTTGTACTCTGTCACAAGGGGTCATATGAATTGGAACTGACTGGCACCCAACAACAATATGCTCATGTGCACTTTTGCCATATTCTGTACTCAATTAGTATTTGCCCCTTGGAATGAAATTTCCCTAGTGTTACATTCTTTCTTGGGGATAATATATACTATTCAAAATGTTGAGAACAAATCTCAAATCATCAAAACTATATCTTCTGAATCAAGGTGGAAATGTCATCTAGTTCATCTTTTTCTCAAGGTGCAAATTCATTTCCTAAAAATATCCGAATCTGTCAGAAATACTCATGCTTTTCTTATGAGACTCTGAAGAATAGTTAACAAAAATAAAGAAGTTATTTAAAGAAACTTCAAAGACTACAAGTTGGATGATTTAATGTGCATTAACTAGCTCATTCCTACATGCTCAGAGTAATGACCATTTTCCCCCAGGTACAATGAGCCTCACCGTTAGGTGAAACAATGGACCAGTTAACAGCCACAGAGCTAAACACTCACTCATGAAGAGGTTAAAGCAGAAATGTGAAGGAGGGTCAGCCTAGGCTGTGCAAACCATACTCAACCACCTCAAAGCCTGCCATAAGGCACAAGAGAAACAAACTTTAACAGGAATGTGCAAGGGAAAGGATTTGACTGACAAGAGAAAGCCTTCCATGTCAGGAGCCAAATACCACTAACTCCCCAAGGCTTAAGCCTACAAAATGCCAAATGATTATTGTGCATATGTGGAAAATTTTTTTCCTAAAAAAAAAAAAAAAATATTTTAATGAATCACTGGCTATTGTTTTCTAGCTTTTTAAAATTTTTTCTTCAATTTCTACTGACTGGCTATGTTCTCTAAATGCAGTGATTCTTTTATATTAAAAAACATGATTGGAGCCTATAAAAAGAACCACTAGCCCAGGATAAATGATTTAAAATTGTAAAGTCCATTAAAGAAGCACATTACTCTTTGATCATATTTTTCTTAATTTAGTTGGATAATACTTTTTAAAAAATAGCTTAAAGAGATCTGAAGTTTTATTTCTTAGCCTATTTGAACAGGGAAGCTTAAGGGAGATACCTCATAGACCTTTTATACGTTTTATTTCACTTAACACACACATGCACACACAAATAATAAATTGTCAGAGTAATTATTCCTAATTTACATATGCAAAAACTGATTAACTTGTCCTGGGTCACCTACTAGTAAATGGCAGAGATAGGGTTACAATCTACTTCAGTCTGACTAAAAAGTATGTGCCAAGAAAATAGACTAAAGGAAAGTAGCCGCTATATGATTTTCATTTTAATTGCGTAAACAAACAAGCTCACAGTTAGCATGGCATCACTTACTAACTAAAGAAAATCTGTTTATTTATAACATAAAAATTATTAGAGATATTAACACAGAGATGTAAACGTATATCATAGGTATGGCTAGTAAGTAATCCAACACTCTTAAAAATGCATGTATATCTAGATAAAGCTGAAATTCTATGTTAAAAAACTATTATCCTCTTGGCAAGATACAGAATACAACTGCCTACAAATTTTCTGGAAATCCTTTTTAGGAAATGTGAGCAGAGCCTATTTGTGAGACACAGTCACATCTCAAGACTTTGTGATTTTTGTTTTGTTTTTTAAATGTAGAGAGGAGCAAACCAAAAATAATATTATTTAACATGATGAACTATTTTAAGCACACTTGCCTCTAAATGATTCTGATCATTATCAAAAACCAAACCCAGCCCCCTGAAGGATGAAAATATTCCAGTTTTGAGGGTGTTCAAAAAAAAACGTGCCACAGGCTTAGAGGCGATTTCAAAATTTGCATTCCCAGAATGTTTTAAGCAATGATCACATCATTTGAGTATGAGTTCATCTCTCAAACCGACTACTTTGAATGAAACAACAGTTTCCAATGTATAAATTTCTGGTTTGTTTGTGTAATCCTATTAATAGACTCAAGGTATGATTTAATTTTTTAAAGTTTTTCCATTATTCAGCCATTCATCAAACTGAGGATTAATTTCTATTTTGTATCTCTAATTGTGCAAAGACTTGGAGACACAAAGACGAAAGGCATAGCCTTTCCCTAAACTCAAACTGCTCTTAATTAGTAGGGAGAACATTGTAAGTGCAATGATAAATAAGGAGAGCCTCATAGATATGGTTTTCCAATTAATTGTGTTACTTCTCCAAAGAGCTAATATTCCAAAATCAAAAAACAAGAAGAGTAAGAAGATAATATTACATGAATGATTAATTATTTCCCTGTTTCTAAGGACGCCAGACAGGAAGGTAACACAGTCAAAAGAGAACAAGAACAGGAGAGAAGATTTGGCTGGAACTAGTTCCATGAGCCTGGACTAGTCACGGAACCTTCTGGCCCTCGCTTCCTCTTCTAAAACCGAGGAATTTTGACTTGATTATCTCAGAGGTCTCTTCCAAGTCTACATCCTAATAAGCAACATACTGGAGCTCTAGACAGATTCACACTTAATTTAGTTTCTTACATTGGCCGCCTCTTCTGATTTTGCAGGACATTAGCCAAAAACACCCTACCAACCATTGAAGACTAATTCATTTCAAGACATGGGTCATCTAGCCCAATTCCTCAGAATTAGTTATGGTACTTCCTTTTCCTATCTTCATATTAACAAGAAAAGCTACATTCTTAGAGTCCCACCCACTCTTTCCCTGAAGGATAAGTGTTTTGACAGAATAAAATGATACAGTTTAAGGGGAAAGGATACCTGTTTAGTTTGGGTCATTGTTTTTTTCTCTCTCTTTTAAAGTAGGAGACAAGTGAAAAATAATTCGGTTAGCCTGGTTCAGACCACACTTCTAAATTAATGGCATAAATCTAGTATATACTGAAACGTCTATAAATATGGCCTGCATGCACTATCAGCAGCAATTTGGGTCTAATGGTTCAGGTCACTCTTAAAGCCAGTTGCCATGGGCCCTTTCCAACTCGTGGCAATCCCATATGTTTGAGAGTAGGAACATGCTCCATAAGGTTTTCAAAGGCTGATTTTTCAGACTCAGATCTTCAGCCTTGCAGTTAGCAGCTGAGCTCAGTAACAATTTTCAGCACCCAGAGTCTCCCAGGATACTCTTAGCGTCCTCCTAAATGCATAGTCAATGCAGGAAAGCAGGTGCTTAAAGAGGGGAGTCTTGAAAGGCTCAGGGCAGAGCTCTGCCCAAAACTATTTCCTTCACTGTCTCTACCCGAGCCTGAAATCCCACTATTAGAGAGCTGTGTTTCTTGACTGAAAATGTTTTCCTGGAGTTAACACCTTAAATTATTATCTATCACTGCATGTATTAGTTTTGGAGCTTTCTTAAAGGTAGCTGGAAAAGGGGCCTGTGGGGATGGGAACCAAGTTAGGCATTTGGGTTTTAGAATGACAGTCACCTAACTCACAAGTTTGCTTTAGGAATTGCCTTAGGCATCACGAGCTTGTTTTTAAATTTCTCATTGAAAACTCCCTTTGCAGAGATAAATACAAGACAGAAATATATATAAGGCCCAAGAAGGCCAGCTCAGCATCCCTTCTTCAGTGGCCCAGGTGACACTGCACTGGAGGACAAGGCTGTACTCTCTGAACAAACTCACTTTCCTTGTTATAGGTCATGTCCCTGCGGTTTCCAGCCTCATGAGGTGTGAGATTTTACTAAGGGCTAGATGGTTCGGTGGTAGAATTCTTGCCTTCCATGGGGGAGACCCGGGTTTGATTCCCAGCCAATGCACCGACCACATGCCCAGTCACCGCCTGTCTGTCAGCGGTGGCTTGCATGTTGCTGTGATGCTGAACAGGTGTCGGGGAGCTCCCAGACTAAGACTAGAAAAAAAAAAGCCTGGTGATCTACTTATGAAAATCAGCCAATGAAAAACTCTAAGGATCACAACACTCTGATCCCCAACTGATCATGGAGGTGGCACAGGACTGGGTAGCATTTTGTTCCATTGTGCATGGGGTCACCATTAGTCAGGGGCCAAATAGACAGTAGCAGCTAACAACAACAGGTGAAATAGCACTTCCCAAATAAACTTCACTTAAATTTCCAAAATGTGTCTTCTTGTCACAGCTTTTGGGATCTTGGTGAAAGTATCATCACTGTGCATGATTTTATAGATTTCAATCCTGTCCTTACCATCGTTATTGTAATCTCTTTCTGGCTGACTGCCAGAGACAACAGTTCACTTTAGTTATTTTAAGGTTTAATTTTTCCCCAGCTTTGAATTTTCTGGCTGGAAAGTTATTGGGAGCATGAAATTCTGGGGCACTTTAAGCTTCTAAGTCTCTGCAGTCAAGTTAATTTGTGTAGTACAGAATTACAAGGGCCGTTATTTCTCAAAGAAGTCCTGTATGAATTCTTGTAAATCCACTTAAGTCTTTGCTTACAGTTGCAAGACTATTAAATCCTCTGTCTTAAATAATTTAACTGTGTATTCAAACTATTTAGGGTAAAATTGTTTTCTTTCCTTTTAATGAATCTAAACTTAGGTTGGAGTAGTAATGATAAATGAGGCACTTAAAACTGACTGTTAATATCATTTCCTATATTTTATTTCAAAATAAATAAATGTTCATTTGCTTAGTGGATATTCTGCCTCATCACCAAAGGATGCAACATGGATAGCAAAAGTTATTAGCATAATACAGATGCTCGCAAAAAGCCTTTGGAATGCCTAAACTTAAAAAGTACACTACCAAGGACTTGGAAAGAATTTCAAGCTCCAAGGCCAAAGAATCTACTGCATATTAATCTTCTTTATCAAAGAAATTGATTTGGGGCACTAAAGTAAAAAAATTTAAAAAAAAAAAATCCATTGTGCAATAGCAAAGAAAAAGCTTGGGAGACTGCTTGGCATTGTGGAAAGATGCTACATTGGGGATCTGGAGACCTCCCCTAAAATGGCCACCAATTTGCTTTGAAATCTTTAGCAGGCCTTTAAGCCCTATGAACATCCATTTTCCCATATGTAAAAGGAAAGGTCGAACTGTGTTCTTCCAGGGCTTTGTCCTGAAAAACAGAATCTCTGAGCAGTTTTATGGCTTAACCAAGGTGGGAGAGGCCAGAGAAAGAGTTAGAGAAAGCTCCTTACAAACTTATAACTGGAATACTGCTTTCCAACAGGATTTAATTACTTGAAGTGAAAACCCTCAAGCAGATTCAACCAGCTGTCCCCCTTGAAGTGAGCAGAGTAAATATGTTTTAACTTATATGAAGCCCAGGGTGTGACTGTTAAAATCACCTATGCATAATTGGAAAAGTGATGATTGTTCTCTGCTTTCACTACCTAATTCATAAACTACACCAATCAGAAAGCTTTTCAGCATCTTCCTAACACTATCATTATGAATATGGAGGGGATTTCCACAACAGACTGTCTATATTTAAAATTAGAATCCACTGGACAGAAAGAGAATCTCTGAGTTCATATGATTTCTCCCCATTTTTTCCTGACACTTATTTCAAAATATTCTGTTGGTTCCTACTGTCACTGTTAGAATATAAGTGCATTTCTTTCTGCACACATTCTGCAGTGTCATCGTGCCTTCAGAGCATGTCCTGGGGGACTTAGTCAAGAGTTCTCCTAAAGGAGATGCTGCAGACTGGAATATTAAAGCTATGAAGAGATGGTGGACAGGAGGAACAAGGAACTCAGCACCCCCTAAAAATGCCTGCAATCTCATACTGTAAGACTGATGCACAGCCATGTGATTTCTAGTAATTAACCTCAGAGACTAGAAAACTTACTCTTCAGAAACATTCACAGAGCCTTTGACTCATGTAGCCCCCTGTATGCCTAAGAGACACATCCCCAGGACAACCTGATATATATGCAGCTAAGTGCGCTTTTACGACACTCACCTATCACCCATCTTACAATAGCTTCAATAGAAAACCAAACTGAAAATGTCAAATGTACATTTGTGCTTGTAGGGGAAAAGCTGAGAGTTTACATGCCTGGACGGTGGAGTTCTATTATTTCAGAAAGAATTTTGGAAGTTATATGACCCTATGAAGAGGAAAAAACATACCTATGTTGAAAATCCATCATAATAAACCATATGAAGTACTAATTTAAAAGTACTTCGGAGCTATACAGTTTAGGAAAAAAAAAAAAACAGTTCCAAGAGAAATTGCTAAAACAGAATACAGAAGTTATCCAAAACTTTTATGTTCTCTTTTGTAGCATTTTATAAATGTCCATTACACTGTCTTGAAAACTCTATCACTTTTTCTGTTTCTTTCTTTTTTCTTCCCCCTCCTAAACAAATAAATTTTCAAATGCAGTAGGAGTTGCAGCTCTTATTTTTGTCTCCCAGGCAAGATGTTATTAGGGGTCACTTCCCATGTACGGAGAAAACAATCTTTATGGATCATAATGATAAAAACTTATGGAATGCAAAAACAACCAAAATATGTATTCTCGGATGACTGCATTACGGCCAAGTGAATATTAGTCTCACTTCACCCACGCATCGCATTACTCTAAAAATGCTGTCAGCCTGATAAGAATTTCCTGATTTACTCTTTTTTCAATTGAAAATATAGGTCATCACGAAAAACTCCTGACAGTAAAAGAGCAGTAGTACACTGGCAAGTCTCTTGTCATTTTGCTGGCCAGATATGGTCAAATAGTTTCTTTACTTAACCAAAAAAAAACTAATCTTAGACAAGCCGTTTTAGTATAAGCAACATGAAAATTTCCAAACATACTTCTCAACTACATTCTTATGGTCAACTCAGCTGAACAACACTTAAGTCATAACTACAAAAGCTCAAAGAGTTGATCATAAGTTACCAGTATCAATGTGGACAATTCAGTTTAAAAAAAAAAAGTTCACTCTTCACTTTGTTGATGGTTTTAACAAAAGAATGGAATTTAGGGGCTGAGTTTCAGGGCTACCGCAAAACTTAGATAAAGGATTGGGGTTATTTCTTATTGAAAACTGAATTTAGTGGTAGTTAATTTATATTTTTTTCTGAATTTTCTGAATTTTATTTTCCAGTTCAAAAAAGTATTACAATACTACCTCCGCACAGGTTCATATTTTAATGGAGTTGCACAGCTCTAAAAAACAAAACCTTTTTCACAACTCCTTTTACTAGTTCAAGTTATTTTTTAGGGGAAAAAGTACCTTTCTGAATGTTTAGTAAAGTTTGACTCTGTTGCTTGTCCACATTCCAGTTGATAATTGAAGGCCTTCACAGTCTCTGAAGGAGCACTGCTGGTGCTGTGGTTAAGCACTCAGCTGCTAACTGAAAGATCAGCAGTTCAAACCCACCAGCTGCTCCGTGGGAGAAAGATGTGGCAGTCTGCTTCCGTAAAGATTTACAGCCTTGGAAACCCTACGGGGCAGTTCTACTCTGTCCTATAGGGTCACTATAAGTGGGAATCCCCTTGATGGCAATATCTGTTGCATTTGCACAGTCTCTGAGGCAAAGGAAAGGAGGCAAGAGTGGCTTATCTTAGACCAAGTGTTTATAAAACACACAGAACTCATATGCAGGGTCACTTTGCCTCACTTCCCTGTATTGTACCTAAGTGGTTTTTGCCATTACTTACGAGATCTTTTATACTTAAAGCCAAAGAAAAACAGACAGCATAATTAAAATGTGTTAATCTGTCACTCTGACCACAAATTAAAAAACGCTTTCCCATTCCTCTCCCTAAATGTTATTTTGCTTTGAAAAGCGGAAGTTCCTAAAGATTTAAAAAAGAAAAAGTGATAGCAAGAAAGAGCGGTTCCTTCTTCTTTCTCCCTAACTGGTCCTGGTCATTCTCGCACTGTTTAGGAGTTGAATCTGTGGCACATCCCCTTCCAGAACCCGCTGAGTTTCCCAGTCCCTAAATTCTAAACAGAAGTTGTGATTCCTTCTCAAAGAGTAGGGCTATAAATCTAACAAAGAGACAGAGATAGAAGAAATGTAGGAATTAAAAGCCAAAAATCAAACCCACTGCCACAGAGTCAATTCTGACTCATAGCGACTCTATAAGACAGAGTAGGACTGTCCCATAGGGTTCCCAGTGCTGTAAATCTTTATGGAAGAAAACTGCGACATCTTTCTCCCATGGAGCCACTGGTGGGTTCGAACCGCTAACCCTTTTGATTAGCAGCCACGCACTTAACCACTGCTCCACCAGGACCCCCTATAGGAATTAAAATGTCAAATAAATTATATGGTCAAATCCATAAGGTCACAATAAAACTTACTGTTCTTAAGGAACTAAGAAAAGTAAATCAATAATTTCTGTGGGTGGTAATTTCCTAATCTTATCCAGTTCCCGTAAAGCAGTCTCCACATCAGAGTGTATAAATTGTAGTTGTTAACTCCAAATCAATCCACCCTGACTGGCAGCGTCTGAGCACCCTATTTTGGAACAGGCCCTTGCCACATATGCACATACGTGTTTTATGTAGAGCTATCTAAACCTGGACACACTTTCCTTCTGGATAGGAATGTCCAGGGCACCCAGTGCCAAATTCCCCCAAAACTCTACCTTCCCTTCTAAAATAACTTTTTTATCTAAACTATATTATCTCCCTCCTTTTGACCCCCTTTTACGCCCAGCATTCTCAGTCACTTCTGGCATGGTGAAGAGCCAGCTTGAAGAGATTTCAACGTCCTCTCTTGGCCAGCGAGCACACTTTGAACAGACTGAACACATAATCTAACAAGCTCTGTGCTGTTGATGGGATTAGAAGATGAATGAGGAACTGTGAGATCAGTTACAGCTCTCTAAGTCACAGCAGTAGGAAGAAGACAGACTCTAGAGAGTTCTGGTAACATCTGAGAGATCTTACAGTAGATCCTTGTTCCGCCATAAAAGTCCTAGAAAGATCATTCCATAAGATCACTTTCCAGGTGGCTTCCCCTATCCTATGGCACACTTCATCCCCTTACTCAAGAAAACTCTGAAATACTCTTACCTTTCCAAAGGGGGGAAAAATTAGTTTAAAGGAAGTTTACTCACATACTCCCAAGACAGATGCCCTTGGTGACCTTCAGAGAACTGAGCCCTAAAGCTAGGTGGCTATGAGGACCAACCTCTGAGTTCTGGTGACAACAGGTCAATGTAGTCCCCAGCCAGGTAATACCTCACATCTAATCCCCACCCGTCCAGTCTGACTGGTCTGCTCTTCCCTTGCCGAAGTCTCTCCTCCACTGTCTGGTGGCCTTCCGCTCAAGGGCGCTCCCGCAGGCATCAGAGCATCCTCCGCACCACCCGCCCCGGCGGGACTTCGTCGGAGCTCCAGACTGATACTCCCAGTGCCCCTTGCTTCCGCCCCCGGCAGGCTGCCCGGTCGGTGACTCACCTGCTGGCCAGGTTGGGGCACCGGATGATAGCAGGCTGTGGGGCAGGTTGCAGCTGCCACAGGGTTGGGCAGGTACTGGGGCGCTCCATACGTCTGGGGGTGATACATCACCTCCGCACAACTCATGGCAGCCGGGGCAGCGGCGGCCCCCAAGCTGCCGCCGCCGCCGCTCTACGCGCTCGCGCGAGGGGCGCCGCCGCCGCCGCCGCCGCAGCTGCCGCCTCTGTCGCTGCTCCAGCTGCTACTGCGGCGAAGGCGGGTCCTCGGCGGCCTCGGTCTCCGCGCGGGGCGCGGGCTTGGGAGGGGTTGGCAATCAGCGGGGGCCCATGCGCGGGCACCTTCATCTTCAGCCCCTCCGGGTGCCTCCTTGCCCGCGCTTATATAGCGGCTGAGGGACGCAGCCGCCCGCCGCGCGGCGGGGACATGGCAGTGCCCGGCTCCAGCGAGGGCAGCGTCGCCCACGGCAGCGCCAGCCTCAGCCGCAGCCCCGGCCTGAGACCGGCAGACAGCGGCGCCGGGCTCTGGTTTGCATACACACAATGCGCGCACGCGGCTCGTCCTATCACCAGCGCTCCCGGCTGGGAGAGGGCCGGGAGGGGGGACAGCAGGAGGGGGTGCTGGGGGAGGGCAAGCTCTTCGCCTTCCCGGACTCTGACGCGGAGCTTTGCAAAGTTCCTCCAACTCGGTCCGCGGCGGGCGTGTCGCCCAGTAGGGGGACCCCGGGGAGGGCAGGCTGCGGATTGGAGCGAAGTTTGCAACCTTCTCCGCCTCCTAATAGTGGGATCTCTGTGGGAGGGGAATGGTATGTGAGAGGCTCCGCGCCCTCAACCTCCCTGACTGTTCCCACCCTGCCTCTGTCACCTGGCGGCTACAGTGAGGCTTTCTGACTCCAAGTAGCTTTTTTTTTTTTTTTTTTTTTTACTGGGACCACCAACTCAGAGGCCAAGGTCAAACGAAGACCAAAATGTGCAAAGAGGTAAAACAGAGCAGGCTCAAAAAACAAATCAATAAACGGAGATTAGCTCCTATATTGAATATACTGTAACGATAACTGAAGGTTAACATTCCAACTGTGCATACGCCAAGAATGCAATACATTTTTCTACAAGCAACCTCCACTTTAAGTTTACATCGTCATGGTATGACATTCTTGTGGGACACAACCTTCTGGTTTTTTTCAGCCTGGTTTCCATACAGCGATGTTGTTGTTGTTGTTAGGTGCCATAGAGTTAGTTCCAACTCACAGCGGCCCTGTCTATATACAACAGAAGGAAATACTGCCCGGTCCTCCGCCATCCTCACAATCGTTGCTATACTTGAGCCCATTGTTGCAGCCACTGAGTCAATCCATCTCGTTGAGGGTCTTTCTCTTTTTTGCTGACCCTCTACTTTACCAAGCATGATGTTCTTCTCCAGGGACTGTCCCTCCAGATAACATGTCCAAAGTACATAAGACGAAGTTTCGCCATCCTCCCTTCTAAGGAGCTTTCTGGCTGTACTTCTTCCAAGACAGATTTGTTTGTTCTTCTGGCAGTCCATGGTATATTCAGCATTCTTTGACAACATAGTAATTCAAAAACATCAATTCTTCTTCTTCAAAAACAAAAAACCAAACTCGTTGCCATCGACTGGATTCTGACTCTAGGGACCCTATAGGACAGAGTAGAACTGCCACATAGGGTTTCCAAAAAGCGGCTGGTGGATTCAAACTGCTGATGTTTTGGTTAGCAGCCAAACGCTTAACCACTGTGCCAGGGACCCTATTCTTTTTTAGTCTTCGTTATCTATTGTCCAGCTTTCGCATGCATATGAGGCAATTGAAAATACGGTGGCTTGGATAAGGCACATCTTAGTCCTCAAAATGACATCTTTGCTTTTTAACACTTTAAAGAGGTCTTTTGCAACAGATTTGCCCAATGCAATATGTCCTCTGATTTCTTGACTGCTGCTTCTGTGTGTGTCAATGGTGGATACAAGTAAAATGAAATTCTTGACAACTTTAGTGTTTTCTCCATTTGTCATGATGTTGTTTATTCGTTCAGTTGTGAGGATTTGTGTTTTCTTCACATTGAGTTGTAATCCATACTGAAGGCTGTAGTCTTTGATCTTCATCAGTAAGTGTTTCAAGTCCTCTTCACTTTCAACAAGTAAGGATGTGTGGTCTGCATATCGAAGGTTGTTAATGAGTCTTCCTCCAATCCTGATGCCATGTTCTTTTTCAGATGGTCCAGCTTGTTGGATTATTTACTCAGCATACAGATTGAATAAGTATGGTGAAAAGATGCAATCCTGATGCACAACTTTCTTGATTTTAAACCACGCAATATCCCCTTGTTCTGTCCCAATGACTGCCTATTTTGGTCTGTACCGCGTGAGCACAGTTAAGTGTTTTGGAATTTCCGTTCTTTGCAGTGTTATCCATAATTTGTTATGATCCACACAGTGGAATGCCTTTGCATAGTCAATAAAACACAGGTAAACATCTTTCTGGTATTCTCTGCTTTTAGCTAAGATCCATCTGACATCAGCAATGATATCCCTCATTCGACATCCTTTTCTGAATCCAGCTTGAATTTCTGGCAGTTCCCTGTAGATGTACTGCTGCAAAGGTTTTTGAGTTATCTTCATTAAAATTTTACTTGTTTGTGAAATTAATGATATTATTTGATAATTTCCACTTTATGTTGAATCACCCTTCTTTGGAATGGGCACAAATATAGATCTCTTCCAGTCATTTGGCTACGTAGCTGTCTTCCAAATTTCTTGGCACAGACTAGTGAGTGCTTCCAGCATTGCATCCATTTGTTGAAACATCTCAGTTGGTATTCCGTCAATTCCTGGAGCCTTGTTTTTCACCAATGCCTTCAGTGCAGCTTGGACTTCTTCCTTCAGTACCATCAGTTCTTGATCATATGCTACCTCCTGAAATGGTCGCACATCCACCAGTTCTTTTTGGTACAGTGACTCTGTGTATTCCTTCCATCTTCTTTTGATGCTTCCTATGTTGTTCAATATTTTCCCCATAGAATCCTTCAATATTGCAACTCAAGGCTTGAATTTTTTTCCTTCAGTTCTTTCAGCTTCAAAAATGCTGAGTGTGTTCTTCTTTTTTGGTTTTCTAACTCCAAGTTTTTGCACATTTCGTTATAATACTTCACTTTCTCTTCTTGAGCCACCCTTTGAAATCTTCTGTTCGGCCCTTTTAGTTCATCATTTCTTCTGTTTGCTTTTGCTGTTCTACATTCAAGAGCAAGTTTCAGAGTCTCTTCGGACATCCATTTTTCATCTTTTCTTTCTTTCCTCTCTTTTTAGTGATGTTTTGCTTTCTTCATGTAAGATGTCCTTTATGTCATCCCACAGCTTGTCTGTTCTTTGGTCACTAGGAATAATAATTGATTAAACCCATGCAGTTATTATGTTAATGTTTATTTGCAGATGGTTTATAACCTTCTCCAAATGAAGAGGGGGAAAAAAAAAACTATCTGTAGGAATATCATTGTATTCCATATAATCACGTAAAGTAGAAAAGAATTAGACTTGTAAATGAGGAAACTCTAGGTCTGACTTTTAACAAAGAATTCTCTTCTTTTAAATTGGTTATCTTTTAATGACACAGAACAGTATCTCTTTTATTTTAGTAGATTCTTTCCTTTGTCAGAGGAAAAGTCACAGTCTTGATGTCTAATTATCTCTCCCTAGGTACTGTACTAATACATTATAAACCTTTATATAAGTGTATGAGTATTTGTGTATGCATAACTACACAAACACATTCACACACACACACATTCCCCCACACAAACTTTAATAATTGGATAGCAACTCTTTGTTACCATATCCAAAACCAAACCATACCAGTTGCCGTGGACTTGACTCCAACTCATGGCAACTCCACGTGTGTCAGAGTAGAACTGTGCTCCACAGGGTTTTCAATGGCTGTGCCAGGCCTCTCTTCCAAGCTACCTGGGGTGGATTTGAACTACCAACCTTTCAGTTAGTAGCAAAGCATTTAACCATTTGCACCACTTAAAGACTCCCTTGCTACATTATATAGCTCTTATTCATTCATTCATCTATTGAATATTTTAAAAATTATGTTTAGTAAGAGCTTATTCAATTTGTATTTTAAATTATGCTCTTTGTTTTGGGAGAGTATTGCTATCACTAAGATATATAAGAATTTATGCTAAATGTTTATTACTGCCTTTTCCCAAATCTCTCCCTGGGTGGTGCAAATAGTTAACACCTTAGGCTGCTAACTAAAAGGTTTGAGGTTGAAGTCCATCCAGAGGCACCTTGGAAGAAAGGCCTGGCAATCTACTTCTGAAAACTCAGTCATTGAAAACCCTGTGGAGCATAATTCTGCTGTGACACATATGGTGTCACCATGAGCCAGAGTTGACCAGATGGCAACTGTTTTTGTTTGTTTGTTTTTCTCCAAATCTGCATCTTCTGCTCAGACCCCTTTCCTGCATTCCAGACTCATCTATTCAGTTTCTATCTGAATGGCTATCCCATAGGGACTTCAGCTATAATAGTACTGCTGTTCTCCCCACATCCCAGGTCTGGACCTCTTTAAATCCCTATCCCAGGTATTGAAATTTCTGCAGCTAGAAACCTGGAAATCATCCATCACTCCTACATCTGGTCGTGGAATCCAACTAATTCCAACTTTTACATTTCTACTGACTCTGTTCTCTCATCTCTTATCCAGATTCTTACAAGATGTTTCTAGCTGATCTCCAGGCTCTAAATTGCACCCTCTTCTAATGCGTTCTTCACAATTTCTCCACCTTTTCTGTCCCAGCTACTGCAAATCCAAGAGTGTAATTATATCTCTCTCAGCTTTAAAAAAGACTCACAGTAGCTCTCTATGGCCTGCAATCCCAAATCCTTAGCCTCCAGAGTTGGAGCCCTGCCTATGGCACCATTTTCTGCAACTGCGCATGCAGACATCGGAATTAAGATCTCCAGTTCTGGGAAGGAGCTATAGTCTCTCCTGCCACCATGGCTCTTTACACGTGTCCAGAACATCTGCACCAACATCTCCCCCTCCCCCACCTTCTTCACTTGCTCACTCTTTTTTTCTATAAGGAATTGTCTTTCAAAACACCCTCTAAGGACCAGCTTTTATGCCCCTACTCTCTGCAACTCCCGTACTGCTCTGATCATACTACAACGATTTGGAGTTGGTTATTTGTTTGTCTCTGCAACATGGCCATAGCTGCTTAAGAGCAGGGACTGTGACTTTTATCTCTCAGTCTCCAGGAATAATATAATATAACGTCTGGCTTAATAAACATTTATTGAATAAATTAAGTATAAGAAGGGAAGCAAAAAAAGAAAAACAAAAAAATTCTTAGAGGAGCTTACAAACTTGTAGGGAAGCCAAGGCACATATGCAGTCAATGAAAGTTAGAGTGTGGAACACTGTTTCAAACTCTGTTTTAAGCTTTACATTGTATGCTAGATGAGAAGGTCCTTGTGATGTGAGAAAATTAACGACCTGGAGTGTAGTGTGACTGAACTGGGCCACAAAACTAGTTTGTGAGGGCAGCCTTTCCTTGACACCAGACTAGATTAAGGTCTTCTGTCATAAGCTCTCAATACCTCCAACTTTTTTCAAATATTTAATATATCTGCAGTTGATTACTTTTTGTACAATTTTGTCTTCAAAGGCTATTTCCTCCACTAGATTAAAAAATACAAAACGCAGAATTCACTTATATCTTGTTCACTTCCATGTCAAACATTTACAAGGTGCTCAGTATGTGTTTGTTTGCTGCGAAAATAAAGCCAGAAGTAGATCTAAAAAGGCCAATACCCCTACCGCTGCTTTTTCTATGTGCCCCCGCCTCTCGTGCTTGTTGTGTGCCCTGGAGTCGGTTCCGACTCATAGTGACCCTTTGTACAACAGAAAGAAACACTACCGGGTCCTACACCATCCTCACAATCTTTGCTGTGTTTGAGCCCATTGTTGCAGCCAGTGTGTCGATCCATCTTATTGCAGGTCTTTTCTTTTTCACTGACCCTCTACTTTACCAAGCATGATGTCCTTCTCCAGGGACTGGTCCCTTCTACATTGCCTCTAAAAATAAAAAAACAAACCTGATGTCGTCAAGTCGATTGCAACTCAGCAATTCTACAGGACAGAGTAGAACTGCCCCATATGGTTTCCTAGGCTGAAATCTTTACGGGAGCAAATGGCCAGGTCTTTCCTCAGAGCTGCTGGTGGGTTCCAACAACCAACTTTCTGTTTAGCAGCACGGTCAGTGCTTAACTACAGCACCTCCAGGGCTATGAGTAAGAATTGACTCAACAGCACGCAACAAGAAGTCATGACACAAAGTTTGAATATTTAACAAAATCTTCCCACAATACATTGTATTTTTTCTGATAACTTTCGTTTCTATATTTTACTGATGGATGAAAATGAGAAAGCAGTGAAAAATTGTGCCCAGAATTAGAATTTAGAAGAAGAATGGACAGAGTAGAGAGAGAAAATAACTTGTTAAAGGTATAAGTCATAGTTTGCTCATTAATAAAAATTAGGATGATTTCTGTGAGGAGACCTAACTTGGAGTTCTGTTAGGAAAACAGATGCACCCAGGTTGATTTTTAGGACTCTAGAGTAGAAGAACCTTTGACCTAAGCAAATACTCCTAGGGAACTGGTGGCAGAACTAAAATCAAAGCCTCAAGTCTCCAGACTCTTAGTTGAGTTCTCTTTTTATCACCCAACAATTCATTGTTGTTGCGTACTGTTGAGTCAATTTCGACTCACAGGACCCTGTAGGACAGAGCAGAACTACACCTTAGGATTTCCTAGGCTGTAATCTTTATGGTAGCTGATGGTCAAGCCTTTCTACCTCAGAGCCATCGGTGGAATCAAATTGCTGACCTTTCGGTTAGCAGCCAAGCACTTAACCATTTCACCACCAGGCCTCCTTCACCCAATCATAAGGATATACAATGAAATCTGTGAGAGCCGGAACCGTCGTAATTGCCACATTTTCCAAGTCTCGCAAGTTTTCCACCTCTGCCAGGGTGCAGTCTTACCATTTTTCTATCGCTCTCTGTAAGTGTAAACTTTTTGAGCTTTCCTTGTCTGACAGTTTTCTGCCTTACAAAGGTTTCAGCTTTCACAGGTTTTACTGTATAAACAAACACATTTGTATATTTGCATGCATGCATTATATGTATGTACATGTGTTCCACCTCTTTTCTGGTTCAGTCCTGATGCAAACCCAGACCCTGCCAGTTCAATGTTAATCCTCTTACTCTTTTTCTGTCCCAGCCACTGCAATTCCAACAGAATACTAATATGACCTTGTTGTTGTTAGGTGCAATTGAGTTGGTTCTGACTCATAGCGATCCTATTTACAACCGAATGGAACACTGCCCTGTCCTGCACCATCCTCAAAATCGTTGTTATGTTCGAGCCAATTGTTGCAGCCACAGTGTCAATCCATCTCCTAGAGGGTCTACCCCTTTTTCAATGACCCTCTACTTTACCAAGTATGATGTCCTTCTCCAGGGATTGGTCCCTCTTTATAACATGTCCAAAGTAAGTGAGATGAATCTTACCATCCTCATTTCTAAGGAACATTCTAGCTGCGCATCTTCCAAGGCAGATTTATTTATTCTTCTGGCAGTCCATGGTATATTCAATATTCTTTGCCAACACCATAATTCAAATACATCAATTCTTCTTAGGTCTTCCTTATTTATTGTCCAGATTTTGCATGCATATAAGACAATTGAAAATACCATGGCTTGGGAAAAGCACACTTCAGTCCTCAAAGTGACATCTTTGCTTTTTAACACTTTAAAGAGGTCTTTTGCAGAAGATTTGCCCAATGCAAAGCATTTGACTTCTTGAATACTGCTTCCACGGGCGCTGATTGTGGATCCAAGTAAAACGAAATCCTTTACAACTTCAATGTTTTCTCGATTTATCATAATGTTGCTTCTTTGGTCCAATTGCAAACATTTTTGCTTTCTTTATGTTGAAGTGTAACCCATACTGAAGGCTGTAGTCTTTGATCTTCATCAGTGTTTTAAATCCTCTTCATCTTTAGCGAGAAACATTGTATCATCTGCATATCGCAGGTCATTAATTAGTCTTCCTGCAATCCTGATGTCATGTTCTTCTTCATGCAGTCCAGCTTTCTTGCATTATTTGCTTAGCATACAGATTAAATATGACCTTAATTGTTCTCATTTTTTCTGAGTCAGAGGTTTACAGTCACTACATTTCTGGCCCCACTCACCAAATTTCCCAGAATATTTCCAAGTTTTTTGGCTAGAATTTAGTGAAACCCCAAACAAGTTTTATTTGGAGGGGTAACTTGAAGTAGATTTTACTGGTATCTCTTAAGATAGGATGGGAGTATCAAGGGGGACAACTTCTTTTTCAAATGATGACAGTCAAGTCTGTCCTGAAATTGGGATCTCAGCAAAAGAGAACAAAGAAGACCTTCAGTCCATGTGTGTGGACATTTCAACCTGTGTATCCAAATCCCTCCCCTAGACTATCAAATAGCTGACTCTTGGCCAGCCCTATGGTCTAACGTACACTTGTAATGCAGCCTGCTCTAGGAATCATGGCTATAGGGAAGTGGACCTGGGATCTTCTGGGTATGGAACCCCCAAGCCTTGAGTACAGAAAATGGTTATGATAGGCAGAACAATGTCCCCTCAAAAATATTTACCCCCTAACTCCTGGAACCTATGAATATGTTATGTTATGTGACAAAAGGGAGTTACGGTTGCAGATGAAATTAAAGTTGTTAATCAGCTGACTTTAAAATAAGGAGATTGTCATGAATTACTCTGGTGGTTCCCAGGAGGTAGAAGGAAAGTTAGTGTCAAACTGATGTGATATGAGAAAGACTCTATCAGACATTGCTGGCTTTGAAGATAGAAGGAAACAACGAACTAAGCAATAAGCGCAACAGCAAGAAGTTGGAAAAGGCAAGGAAACAGCTCCTCAAGAGTCTTCAGAATGAACACAGCCTTGTCAACATCAATAAGGTCCATTTTGGACTTCTGACCTCCAGAACTTTAAGAAAATAAATCTGTGTTGTTTTAACTTAAAATTTACGTTCGATCTGGTTCAAACCTCTGCTGAAAATTTGCTTTTCTAACAAGTTCCCCAGAAGTTATACATGAGAATCATCTGGAGATTGTGTTAAAATGCAGATTCTGATTCAGTAGATCTGGAGTGGAAATACAAATTCTCAGCAGGGAACTTCTTAGAAATGCAAATTCTCAGCAGTGGTTCAAACTGGAACTAATCGGTTCAAAGTCCTGGTTTTAAGTCACCAAATTTGTGGTAATTTGTTACAGCAGCAATAGGAGACTAATGCAATAGTTTAGTGGGGGGGGGGGATGGGAGATGACTACAAGGGAGGGCATAGGTTTTGGGTGAGCATACCCCCTTTGCCCTGCAGATTTCTTATCTTATGGGGATGGCTAGAGCAAGAGGAGGGCCACAGCAGGGCCCTTTAAAGCTCAGAGGCCAGTGAGAGGCTCTGAATGCCTGGGTATAACGTCAGCACCAATTACGGCAATAGGACAGAAGAGAAAAGGGGAGGCCAGAACTCACATGTAAAGCAATACCTGTTGCTGTCGAGTCGATTCCGACTCACAGCAACCCTATAGGACAGAGTAGAACTGCCCCATAGGGTTTCCGAGGAGCAGCTGGTGGATTCGAACTGCGGACCTTTCGGTTAGCAGCCGAGCTCTTAACCATTGCGCCACCAGGGCTCCAGGTAAAACAATAAGACTGCTTTATTCAGGTGTCTTTCAGGATCACTTGCTTAAATGGGCACTCCTGAAAGCCTAGCCACTTTGCTGTTTCATGTTTTTCTAGCATGTTCATGCCCCTCGTCTGCAACTACTGCTTCCTGTTTTCTTTGCCATTCTCAAATCCCTTAAATCAACCTCTCTCTTTCTCTCTTATTCTCTCTCTGCTGCTACTTTAGAATATATTGAGAAGAAAAAAAAAAAGCTATCATATTGTAACTTTCTTATCTTTCTATTCTCAATGTCAAAAATCTGTATCTGTACCCATTCTGCCTTCCTCTCTCCTTTTATAATGGAAGGCATGTCCCTCTTCCATCAAAGGCTAAACCCTGGTCGTGTACAATGCATCCCACCCTTGCCTGCCTTCTCAGGGAATTGCATCTTTTGTTTTCTCTTTTACCTGCTGTATCGTAAATATCTTTCATTGCGTCATTCTTTTCAGTGTTCAAATATGCTGTTATATCATTGTATATAATCATAGAAACAATTTAAATCAATAAAACCTCCCTTTACCCCACGTTCCTGTAGCTACTATCACCCTTTCTATTTGTCTTAGCCAAGCTTCTTGAAAAAGTTGTCCACATGAAGATTAGGTTCTAAAGTGAATACACAAAGCAAAAATCATGTGTGGCCCAGATTACCATTGGACATTTCTTAAGGCCCCCACAATGAACTGGATACATATAAACTACATAAGTTCACCACAGACAATTTGGCTTCCCACATTGAAAACACTGCCTTTTTTTTGTTTGACCATCAGATGAAATACTGGTCAGGAGTCACATCTTTAAAAAAAAATACACTAATCTTTAAATACTAAAATCACACTCAGATTGTTAAAACATGCATATGATATGAGAAATGTGAGAGAGGCACGCAGGAACATAGACCAGTTCTGAAAATAATAGATTCATGTCTCTCACCTTGCTCTGGGCTATTTGTCCCTTGAGTTGTGTCTTAGTTATCTAGTGCTGCTATAACAGAAATGCAAGTGGATGGCTTTAACAAAGAGAAATTTATTCCCTCACAGTCTAGGAGGACAGTAGTCCGAATTCAGTGTGCCAGCTCCAGGGGAAGGTTTTCCTTCTCTGTTGACTCTGGAGGAAGGTCCTTGTCATCAATCTTCCCCTGGTCTAGGAGCTTCTCAGTGCAGGAACCCTGGGTTTGAAGGACACACTCTTCTCCTAGCTCTTGTTTCTTGATGGTATGAGGTCCCCATGTCTCTCTGTTCTCTTCTCTGTTTTATATCTCAGAAGAGATTGACTTAAGACACAACCTAAACTTGTAGATTGAGTCCTGCCTCATTAACGTAACTGTCATTAATCCCACCTCATTAACGTCATAGAGATAGGATTTACAACACATAAGAAAATTACTTCAGATAACAAAGTGGTGGACAATCACACAATACTGGGAATCATGGCCTAGCCAAGTTGACACACATTTTTTGGGGGGACATAATTCAATCCATAACATTCCACCCTTTGGCCCCCCAAAATTCATGTTCTTGCCACATGTAAAGCACATTCACCCCATCATATCATAGCAAAAGTCTTAAGTCAACTCCAAGTCCAAAATCCAAAAATGCCTCTTCATCTGTGAAATCTAGAATACAAGTTATCTGCTTCCAAAGTACGTGGTGGAACAGGAACAAGCTAGACATTTCCATTGCAAATGGCAAAAACTGGAAGGAAAGAAGCAATAACAAGCACAAAGCAAGTCAGCAGAACACATTACATTAGCCTTCAAGGCTTGAAGGTAATCCTCTGTTCTCCGAGACCATTTAGACAGTGACCCTGCCTTCCAGACTGTAGGTATTTGCCATATTCTCTGGATTCTGAGTGGAGATCCCTGTGCCCTGTGCTTCAGCTTGGGCTTCCAGGTCCACTGGAAAGGCAACTCTGCTCTCTCGAATTTGGGCAGCCCCATTCTCCTAGTCCATCTGAGTGGCGACTCCACCCTTTGAGATCTCAGAGGTCCAAGCCCTACCCTTTGAGCTGAGGCAGCTCTGCTTCCTGTGTTCTTTGTCTTTTCAGCTTCTCCTTCCTGGTTCCTTGGCCTCTGGACCCCCCGGCCTCACCACCAGCGTCTGCCCTGCTGGGGCAAGTTTTCCAAATCCATGTAGCTTCACCGATAGGTGCCTGGAGCACTCCACTCCGCCAGTAAACTTTGGCCGGAAGGCACTCAGCCCTCCTAGATTGGCAAGCCTAGCTCCACCGATAAGTGCCCGGAGGCACCCCACTCTGCCAGGAAGCTTCCTGCACAAAAGGCATTCAGCTCTCTCACTCTGTGGGTCTGCTCCAGTGCTGTCCCATGGTCTCCCGGTTCTGCTGCTGCCGTTTCTCTTGCCATCGGTGTTATCTCCAGTGTAACAGCTCTACTCATTTCCTTCTGAGTCTTCACCAGAATTGTCTTTGACATCCATAATTCCATCAACAGTTTCTTCAAGGCAATCTAGGCTGTTACTATTAGGCAGTTTAAAACTCTTCCAGCTTCTATTCATTCACAGTTTCAAAACAGCTTCCATATTTTAGCTATCTGTGTCAGAGCAGCACCTCAATCATGGTATCAAATTCTGTCTTAGTTATATACTGCTACTATAACAGAAATACCACAAGTGGATGTTTTTAACAAAGAGAAATTTATTTTCTCACAGTCTAGGATACTAGAAGTCTGAATTCAGGGTGCCAGCTCCAGAGGAAGGCTTTCTCTGTCTGTTGACTCTGGAGGAATGTCTTTGTAATCAATCTTCCCCTGGTCTAGGAGCTTCTCAGTGCAGGGACCCTGGGTCCAAAGAATGTGCTCGTCTCCTAGCTCTCATTTCTTGGTGGTATGAGGTCCCTATGTCTCTCTATTCTCTTCTCTCTTTTATATCTCAAAAGAGATTGACTTAAAACACAGTATAGTCTTGTAGATTGAGTCCTGCCTCATTAACATAATTGTCATTAATCCCACTTCATTAACATCATAGAGGTAGGATTCACAACACATAGGAAAATGACACCAATGACAAAATGGTGGACAATCACACAATACTGGGAATCATGGCCTAGCCAAGTTGACACACATTTTTTAGGAGCACACAATTCAATCCATAACAAATTGGGTGATGAATATAGTGCTTCTTCATTATAAATTCTCTCTCTCTCTCTCCCTTTGCCATATTACTTACATAACTTCCCACTTATTTCCTCCTCTCCACTCTACAATTCTGTTCCAGTGCAATGAACTGGGTACCTATGAACACATGTTTATATGCTCATCCATTCATTTGCTTCAGTGTGTTAAACTCTGTCCCTCAGAGCCTTTCCATGTGCTATTTACCTGGAAAATTCTTCCCCTACTCTATCCAGCTATCATCTACATCTTAACTTAAACATGTTTCCCCAGAGACAGTTTCTAACTTAAAGTACACTCCATACACACATATGCTTTATTCTCTCCAAAAACAGCCTAATCGTTCACTACTTAGTATTTACCATAACTTGAAATAAAAAATTTTTGTTAACATTTTTCCCCTTCTCCCCATAATAATCCATGCAGGCAAAAAAAAAAAAAAAAAAAAAACCCCAAAAACAAACAAACAAAGAAAAACACATGTGCACTTTATTCACTAATATATCCTAGAACCTAATAGGTATTCGGAACCCTGGTGGCAGTTTGAATCCCCAAGCTGCTCCTTGGAAACCCTACAGGGCGGTTCTACTCTGGCCTGTAGTGTTGCTATGAGTCAGAATTGTCTTGATGGCAATGAGTTTGGTTTGGTTTAATAGGTATTCACTAAATATTTATTGAATGAGTGAATGATCTTATGCTTTATTAAGGAGTAATATTTGGGAGCAGCAGTTCAACGTAGTCAGATTTGTTGGAATAAGTTTTGTTTAAGAGTAGATTTTCACTACCCAAAACATAGGTTACAGACTTGTCTGATTATGATAAGTTTTTTAAGCACATGCTTTTATGAGAGCATGAAGGATAATTAAGGGTGCTTATAAAGATTAAGTGTCTATGATTATAGTATTTTCATGTGGAAGATGACATTAAAGGGAACTCACATTTTGTTGAGAATCTTCAGTGGACTAAGTGTACTAATGTTCTAAGTTTTATAGCTCTCACTCATTTAATTCTCACAATAACTCAACGAGGTAGTTGTTATTAACATTTTAGGTACAAGGAAGATGAAGTTCAGTTAAAATAGATACTTCTTTAAAGGTGAGGGACCGAGCCAAGATTTTACCCCAGGTCTGACTCCAAAGCTCCTGTCTGTCTGTTTTTCGTAATTAATATTTTACCGTATTATCTAATAATAACTGGGCACTACACGTGGGGTTGCCATGAGTCAGAAATGACTAGATGGCAACTAACAACAGCAACAAAATCTAATGAAGGAGTCCCTGGGTTGCTCAGATGGTTAATGCACTCAACTTCTAATCGAAAGGTTGGAGGTTCAAGTCCATCCAGTGGCACCTTGGAAGAAAGGCCTAGCAATCTACCTTTGAAAAATCAGCCACTGAAAACCCTATGGAGCACGATTCTACTCTGACACACATGTGGTCTCCATGAGTCGGAATTGCCTCAGTGCCAATTGGTTTGGGTTTTTTGTTTTAAGTCTAATGAAATGGCATGTATATAGATTTTGGTTCACACATTTCTACACAGAAGGAGAAAAGATAGATTGACCAAAGCGTTGACAAACCTTAGAAAAGACTTACTAGATCAATTATTTGTCTAATGGGTCAATTTAATGAAAATTTCCTGTTGGGCCTGTCCTGGTTTTCAGAACTAGTTTGAAGAGTGGTGAGTGGGGAGCTCCTGAAAATTCCCAAGTTCAATGGAAAAATTAAGAGCAAAGACTTATAGGGGAAGCTTCAAAATTTTCTTTTAGATAGTATTGAGAACTTTTCTCTCAAAAGTTCTTTACTGTTTAATTTTTCTCTTCTTTTTGGTTCCTTTCATAGCCTATTAGAGCTTGGCTGCTAACTGAAATGTCAGCAGTTCAAATCCACCAAAGACTCCACAGTAGAAGGATGTGGCAGTCTGCTTCTGTAAAGATTTACAGACTTGAAAGCCATAAGTGGCTGTTCTACCCTGCCCTATAGGATTGCTATGAGTCGGAATCGACTTGACAGTAGTGGGTTTGGTTGGGTTTCATAACCTATTAAATATTGAAAAGCATTTGATTGAAATTTATTACAAGAAATGTGACATTAATTTCAGGATAACAAGGAATCAGAATGGAGTAACGAGGAGCTGTCATAGTCTACAGGGGACAAGACAGGAAGCCGCATAGGAGAAGATGATTGGAGAATTCACTAGGAGGCAGGCAACCTTGCCAGGAAAGCAAAGGGATGAGCTGCAAGAAGACTAGGAAAAGCAGGGTCACAATGGAACCTCAGATATTCACATGAGGAATAAAAGAGCACTCCGAACTTCAGTTTTCTCTATGTTAATGGGAGAGGAACAACCCAGAAGGAGGGTAAGAATGGTTGCACAACTCAGAGAATGTAATCAACGTCACTGAATTGTACATGTAGAAACTGTTGAATTGGTGTATGTTCTGCTGTGTATATTCTCAACAACAACAAAATAAATAAAATTTAAAAAATATTCATAGAACTTCTGTGAGGATTAATAAATAATGTATATAAAGCACATAGATTGGAAGATGGCACATGCTGAACTTCCAAATGCTAGTGTATTTCCCTGTCACAAACCTACCTCAGCAAGTTGTAAAATAGGCAAAAATTAGGAACAAGACCTATCACAGGACAACCTGAAAACTTTATTAAAAATGTAATTTGGGGGTCTTTTTAAGAGTTCTGGTCTAAAAATGCACAAGCCAACCATCCAGCCCTCTAACTTCGAGGATGATCTAGGCAGTAGGACATGAGACAGTTACACATGGCTCATGCCTGTTATGGTTTGCATTACTCTATTCTCTCCAGCCTGGTAAGAGTTAATGGATAAGCTTGTAATAGTTTCAAAAGCATCTCTGCAAAATTTCTGAACTATTGCAGAAATTTTATTTGTAATGTGATTCAAGGTGTCTTTTTTTTCTGATGATGATTTTTCAACATCTAGTAAAGTGGTCCCTTCTTGTACTTATTTACTCTTATTGACTGTCTAGTTTGTGACGTGCTTAGGTTAGAGTGCACAATGCTAGTTACAAGTTGAGGATCTTACCTAAAGACTCCCAGGCTGGGACTTTGTCTACTAACAATTAATAGTTAGGATATTTTTAATTTTTATGTTTGGCTTCGTTTGATAAAAGTGAGATTTTAGGTATCTCTGGTTGACACTTAGCACATAGCAACATCTGCTTCACAACAGTTCCTCGGTCGTTAGGAGCCTAGCCAAGGTTTGTTGTGCCCCTCTCTTGTTGGTGTTGTTGCTATTAGTGGCCATCAAGTTGGTCCCGACTCATGGAAACCTTATGTTGCCCGGTCCTGTGCCAGCTTCATGATCTTTGGTATGTTTGAGTCCATTGTTGTCGCTAATGTGTCAATCCATCTCATTGAGGGTTTCCCTCATTTTCACTGACCCTCTACTTTACCAGACATGATGTTCTTTTCTACCTACTGGTTTTTCTGATGACATATCCAAAGTAAGTGAGCAGAAGCATCTCTTTCCTTGCTTCTAAGGAGCATTCTGGTTGTAGACCCTCTCTTAGTATCTCTATTTACCACTAAAATATATTCCCTGAAACAGTCAGCATGCTCTCTCAGTAGAGAGTTTTTCTGGTTGTTTGTTTGTTTTGTTTTCCTTTTCTTTCATGATTTTAGCTGGAGTTGCAGAATTTCATAGTACTCCTGAACTAGTATATTTTATAGAGATTTAATAATAGAGGAATCCAAGTTGGGAAGCAGAGTATTCTGAGATGAAGTAAGACACCAAGATGCTTCTTAGCCTGTATTCCAAAGCCATCAAAGAGTATGGACTTAATCATATAGCAGAGTTATCTGTCCTCATGGAAGTTCATGACTCTGAACTCTTAGCTCAATATGCACCTTGAATCTGTTGTTTGTTTCTTTGCTAGTTTTCCTAACAGTAATGACAGATCTAGGCTAATCTAACTACATGCTCTCTGTCAGCCTCTGACAAGTGGAACACATTCACATAAAGTCTGGCCTGGGTTTGGGTACAGTTCTGTCCATGGAATGGAACAAGGCTAAGTAGGCCAGGGGGGATTAAGCCCTTGATTTTGGCATCATTAGCACTGTGTTCTAACCCACTGGGCTAACTAGCCACAGACAAAGACCAATTGGGCTAATAAATCACAGCAGCCAGAAGAATCTGGTTTGCATTTATTTTTCATTTTTAATACATTAGTTTTATAATTAGATTTAAATATTTTAGGATAAATGAAGCCAAAAGCCCATGTTACTGTCATTCAGAAGAGAGAAAGCAGAGAGGAAAAGCGATCCCACACGAATCTCCAGCAATCACTAGGCAAAGAGGCAGTGTGGGTGTCCCTCCACTTTGTACCAGTGGTGTCAGCCTGGAATGTTTGAGAGTAAATCACAGTTCTTATAAGTAACTTATGTTTAATAAGCACAAAAAGAGCTTTGTATTTAATAATGCCTTTTTTTTGGGGGTGGGGCACTTAGAAGACCGATAACATTTATGAAATAAAAATTATTCCTCTTTTTTTCCCCTAAATTTTCATGCATTGTGTTTGATCCAAAAATGAGGAATGCATGTACCTGTCTTAACATTATCATCCCTGTGACTTTCAATGCCTGGAATATATTCAAAATCCCACCTACTTCAAGGTCCATTATAAGTAACATCTCTTCTAGGAAGCATATCTTAACAGCTTTATGCAGAAAATATATCTTCTTGACCTAGAAGCCCACTAGGGAAATGACAAGCCAAGTACATTTTAATGGCATCATGCATTATAGCTGAAGAGTCAGTTTATTCTAACATTTCCAAGAGATGGCACAACCAAATTGTATTAATATAATAGAGCTTAATTCTGAAACATTAATATTAAAAAAATTAAAAAATTCCTTGATCTACTAAGTCCCTTCTCTTAGGTGTAAATTATATGTCTTCAAATACATCTTTCTCTTCAAATTAATCTACAGAGCAATGTCAAAATGTTGGATGGGATGGGTAATATTTTGGAAGACACTTTTCACTTTTCTAAGGATTTTAACTACAACAATCTCTGTTAATATAACTGAAAAGTGTAAAATCCATTGAGATTTCAGGAGATGCATATTTCCTCCAAAAACAATAACTGATAGTAGCTCATCCACAGATGTTTGGGTCAAGAGGGTTTGAGAAATCAAGTCATCCTGGTGGTCTAGTTAGGGACCCAAAAAATCTAAACCTGTTGCTGTCGAGTCAATTCTGACTCATAGCGACCCTATAGGGCAGAGTAGAACTGCCCCATAGAGTTTCTAAGGAGCTGCTGGTGAATCTGAACTGCCAACCTTTTGGTTAGCAGATGAGGTCTTCACCGCTGTGCCACCAGGGCCCCTAGTTAGGGTCAGACTTCCTGAAATTTTTTAACCAATAACAGAAACCTGATTAGGATAAGAGAATGAAATAATGGTAATAATAATGACAATAATAACTTCATATAGTGCTTACTACAAGCCAAGCACACATACAGTGCTGGAAGATGAGCCCCTTAGGTTGTAAGGCACTCAAAATACAATGGGGCCACAACAACGGACACAAGCTTACCAACGATCACGCACATGACGCAGGACAGGCAATGTTTCATTCTGTTGTACCTGGGGTGGTTATGAGTCGGAGTCAACTCAGCGTTAACTAACAACAACAACAACTTGTGTCAAGCAAGGTCCTAAGCACTTTTCATATTATTGTTGTTGTTAGCGGCCATTGAGTTGGTTCTTGCGACTCTATAGCAACTCTATATTAACTCATTTAATATTCACAACAACTTTGTGAGGTAAGCAAAATAATTATCCCTACTACACAAATGAAGAAATCGAGACAAAAAAGTGGTTAAAATAAAAGATCTGCTCAACATAATTCACCCAGGTAATCTGTTTCCAGAGTCTAGCTCTAAGCCACCGTGCATACTGTGTCTCAAAGGGGGATTGAAGAGAGTAGATGTATAATTTTGAGATTCTGGATTACTTTCCGCTTCCTTCCATAGGAATAAGCCATAGCCTCCTGGCTATGTTTTTTTTTTTTTTTTTTTTTTTCCTTAGCAGCTGAACAGCTAGCATCATCTCTAACGTCTATGATGATATTCCATACTCCTGACAGGGATAGTCTTCACTAGAGGGACAAAACTGTGGGTGATAAGAACCTGTCCCTACATATCCCACTTTCAAGGAATTTCAAGGAGCCAGGGACAAAAAAGCAAACAAACCAAGAAAAATAAAACAGTACTTCTACTGCCTTAATACTTCTCCAGTTTTTTAAAATATTTATAGTATCCAAGTATAAATTTTGTTCTTTCGTAAAAGTGAATAACTGAAATAATGATATGTATGCTACCAACTTTGTGGGATTAACTCTCATAAATTCTCAAGGACTGAACTGTTTGTTTATACTTTCTCTGGAAGCATACTGCATTCTGTATGGGTAATAACAAAAACAAAAAAAAGCCCTAAAAGTAATTTCAGAGCATTTGATAATCAGGTCATGACATCATAAACTTCAGATATGCTGAGAATATGAGGAATTTGATGTGAACAGATGGAGGAGATAAAGAAAAGTGGGAGCTACTCCTGGGCAGTGTCAGATGTAATGTTGAATATTAATGTTACTTCAGTCTCAGGAGATGTGCAAAACTTCGTCTTTAACTAGAGCATTGTTACTCAAAGTGTGGTCTATGGTCCAGTAGAATCTGTATCACTTGGGAGCTTATTAGAAATGGAAAATCTCAGATTAATGAGGCACTGCAGTCCAGGGACAAGGACTAGAAGGCAGGAGGGGACAGGAAAGGGGACAGGGGATAGGGAACCCAAGGTTGAGTAAGGACAGTGTTGACATGTTGTGGGGTTGTTAACCATTGTCGTAGGGCAATATGTGTACTAACTGTTTAATGAGAAACTATTTTGTTCTGTAAACCTTCATCTAAAGTACAACAACGACAACAACAACAAAAGAATTATCTCTGTGAGATCAAACTGACAACAGCAACTCAAAAGGTTTGATAGGAAGCTTAGGGGACAGTGAGTTGAAGACAATGGTGATGGAATAATTTGGAAAAGGATAGTGAGAATAGCAGCACAACTGGAAGAACGTAATTGATGTCACTAAATTGTACATGTAGAAATTTTTGAAATGGTGTACCTTTGGCCATGTATATTTTCACCCCCTACAAAAAAAGTCCTCCAAGGTCAAGAAGGGGAGTGTTGACATGTCGTGGGGTTGTTAACCAATGTCATAAAACAATATGTGTACTGACTGTTTAATGAAAAATTATCTATTCTGTAAACCTTCATCTAAAGTACAATTAAAAAAAAATTAAAAAAAGAAATGGAAAATCTCAGGTCTCAGCCTAAATCTGCTGAATCTGAATCTGCATTTTGATAAGACCTTTCTGGTGATTTCCATGTACCTTATTTGAGAAACGTTGAGTGTTTCTCTACACCCAATATCAAAGAGTAACATCTAATCAGTTACATTAACTTTAGCCTAATTTTCAAGCCATAGCCAACTGGAAGAAATAGACTAATGGTGATATAACATATTTGCCATTTTATTTTATATATTACAAAGCCCTTTTCCAGGCATTTCTTCTTTTAATAACCCCATTCTGCCTATGAGAAAGGTAGCCTAGGTACACGTTTTACATGATAGAACTATTGCAGAGAGAAACTATCATGGGGACAAATACATACAGTTGGTAATTTAAACCGAAATCTTCTAAATAAATATCTAGTACCTTTTCCATTTATGACCAAACCATCTGTAGTTGTCAGAATATTTTCAAGCTTTGTTCTTGGAATACTAAAGAGTTGATAGTTTTTATTTTTCTAAGACATAACTTACTCACTATTATAGCATTCATTCTTTCTGGAGGCGAAAAGGTAATCTTAATTAAGTCCAGGAAAACTTCACTTCTGTTCAGGGGTTTCTTGCTTTTTTCTACAGAAACTCAAAGATAAGGAGTTAAACTGGATATATCAGATGTTCCCCTTCTCCTCCTGCCTGAAACAGATAGTGCGCCATTTGGTGATGGAAGCAGTGCTTTTGTGGCACTATAGCATGGAGCAAAAGCCATGGTTTACCTCAGGTTCAGATTCCTGACACCTCACGTACGCCACACAGTTCCTACATCATGGTGAAATTTTTGGGAGGCTGCTGCTTCCCAGCATGCCCAACAGAGAGCAGAGGCACAGTACTTATCCCATCAAACTTATGACTGACTTCTATTTCTCCCTTCCCTTTTAAGCAACTAATCCCAAGGAAGTGGATGGTCAGGGAGTGGACAGGGCTCAGGAACCCTGAGCATAAGCCTTTGCCAAGTCTAACTCTCTAGCTGCCTCTAATTCTTCCCTAATTCTTCCAGCCCAGAGAGTTCTTATCTCTTCAAAGGCAGGAAAAACTTGATCTTCAAGTATTCTTGTTTGACTTTTTTTAAATGCTTAGAAGCCCGGAATTTGACGTCTTTGTTCTCCAGTTTCCATAGTTGCCACTCCCCACTTGAGGCAATGCCTGCCTAAAGCCTAGTGGCATAAATGGAGGAGAGGTGACATGATAAAAGGGAATGATGGCGGCAAGCGTCAGATAATACTTAAAAAGATTTTCTGTCCCCATGTCCCGTGATTATCACAAGGTAATATGAAAGTCTGGAGCCCTGGTGGGGCAGTAGTTAAGAGCTTGCCTGCTAACCAAAAGGTCGGTAGTTTGAATCCACCAGCTGTTCCTTGGAAACCCTATAGGACAGTTCTACTCTGTCCTTTAGGGTCGCTATGAATCAGAACTGACTCGACCACAACAGACAATATGAAAGTCTAGAAGCATTGGTTTCTCTAGAGTTTAGGTCATGGGAAATAATGCTGACTATAATCTATGTTTGTCCAACAATGTCTAAGGTACTGTCAGTTTTCAACGCCACTTTTTGAGGGTCACTGACAACCTATGAGATGTCCATAGGAACACAACCAAAACGCTGAGAAGTCTGGAAACAAGTTTATGTGAGGTCTGGTTATATGAATTATAATCATTTAGCCTAGAAAAGAAGAAACTAGGGGGAGGCAAATATTTGTATGGCTATTGACAATATTAAGAGCCCTGGTAGTGCAATGGTTAAGCACTCGGCTGCTAACTGAAAGACTGGAGGTTGAAACCCACCAGCTACTCCATGGGAGAAAAGATCTGGAGATCTGCTTCAGTAAAGGTTACAGCCTAAGAAATCCTATGGGCAGTTCTACTCTGTCATATTGGGTTGCTATGAGTTGGAATTAACTTAATGGCACACAACGACAACACTGACAATATCGAACTTTATCCAAGTCCTATGATACTGGAAAATGGGAAACAGCAACGGTTAAAGAAATCACCCCTCTCCTTCATGTCCCAGAAACAGCTCATTGCAAGGAGTTATCCTTCCCCACGTGACTTAGATAAAAGTCACAGATGTCCCCTTTGTTTACCTATGACAAGTCCAGACAGAGATCCTCAAAATCTCCACTCCTTGCCTCATAAAAGGTTAGCTGAATTGTTTCTAACACTGACCAATCTGGGCAAAATACCAGCTACCTTGACTGGATCAAAGTTTAGTTAAGCTTTTCTCCTTCCCTTAGGCCTCTGAACTTTGACCTTCCTCATCCTGAGCCAGTGTACAACCCCTCCTTAGTGGCCCCAAGAATAGCCTAGACTTCAAGAATAGACTGACTTCAAAGTAAAACATTCTCTGATCTTCTGTAGATCTGTTCATCGCACTTCTCCACACCCATTTCTACTTACCCACAGGTGATTCTTTCCAGCCTTGTTTACTCCTCTTCCCTAAAAAAGAAAACCCCTTTTCTTCCTGACCTTTGAGAGACTTGCAGATCTCATGGTGAGAGTGTTCTCCCTATTGTAATATTCCCTTCCCCCTCTCTTGCAATAATCCTTTCAAATAAAGTCTTTCTTTATCTAAGTCTGGATTTTTTATTTTTCATGTGGAAAAGAGAGTAAACTTTTTTTATTGTTGTTTTTGTTCCAAGTCAGAGCTAGAATCAATGGAATAAGAACAAGAAATAAAATTTTAGTTCAAATTAAGTATGGCAGAGACATCTGAGCAGACAGAAAGCCTTCATTTCTTGCATCTGGGTGAGATCATGTGTTTGGTTCTGGCCAACGGAACATAAAAGATCTTGCGCCATCTTCTACATATGCTTGTTCTTTCTCTTCCATTCCCCCATCTGTGTCACTGAAAGCAAAGGATTTTTTGGGAAAGCGACCTGAAGGAAGAGCCCTAATTCTTGAGACATCACTTAAAAGAGAAAGTCATAGAGGTTCCTAACCCATATTGAATGGTTATGTGAGAGAGAAATAAACATTTTATTGTGTAACACATTTGCTAACATATAGATAGATAGATATAGATATATGCTATCACATCATAGCCTCTTCTACTTTGATGAATACAGTAAGAAAGAACTTCCTAAGAAAGTCTTTCAGCAACAGACTGGACATCCCATGCAGAAGAACCTACCCTATTATGGAAATTGTCAGCAGTAAAAAGAATGTGTTTATTCACTCCTTCATAAATTTATTAAAATATATATTTGTTGAGTGCATACTATGTGTCAGTTATTTCATTATGAACTGGGAAAAAAGTCGTAGACAAAAATCTGCATGGCTTCTCAGCATTGGCTAGTAGATTTGATTAGGTGATTTTTATGTTTGATTTTGATTCTATGATTCTTAGGACCAGTTCAGTAAATTAACAGAACATTGTTACTCACACAGCCTACTATATACAATGAAGTTCCTATAACACTTAGCCATGCTCATTTTTTATATACATATTTTTTATATACATATTCTTTTTTTATATACACGTGCATATGTGTCTATATGCATGTTTGTGTTTACACAATATGTTCTACACTTCTGATAATTCACCTAATAATTGTCAGGAATTGTGAAAAATATGAAATTTTTATCTACCAAGCAAGCTAACAAGTTAGCCTGCCACAATTCCATGGATGCTAGCAAAAGGCAAGAGACTCCTGGGTCAGAAACAAAGAAAAGCTTGTTACTCACAGCAGTTGCTGTTAGGTGTCCTTCAGTCAGCTCTGACTCGTAGTGATCTTTTGTATCACAGAACAAAACACTGTCTGATCCTGCGCCATCCTCACAATCCTTGCTGTGTTTGAGCCCATTGTTGCAGCCACTGTGTCAATCCATTTTACTGAGAGTATCCCAACCCTCTTTTCTGCTGACCCTCTACTTTATCAAGCAAGATGTCCTTCTCCAGAAATTGATCTCTCTTGATGAGGTGTCCAGTACCTAAATTACCAGCATTTACACTAGTTCTATGAATCCCAATTCCTATAAAGGGATGTACAATGGCCAAGTCATGCCTGCATGTGCAATAGTTGTGTTATAGGAGAGGAATCCCAAGTTTAGGAAACCCTAGACTTTTAGAAAGGGCTGCAGCAAGTCTGCCCAAACTTTGCCCCAGAGGAAGACATTATCATTTTAATAATGGACAACAAACAAACCTGCCCTTTTCTCTGGAGGGAGAAACTATCTCTGTCTTTCAAGGTTGTTCTCTATACGTAAAACAAAACCAAACCTTTTGCTGTCTAGTTGATCCCGACTCATAGCGACCCTATAGGACAGAGTAGAAAGGCCCCATAGGGTTTCCAAGGATGAAAATCTTTACAGAAGCAGACTGCCACATCGTTCTCCCATGAAGTGGCTGGTGGGTTTGAACTGCCAAACTTTCGGTTAGCAGCTGAGTGCTTAACCACTGCACCACCACTGAAAAGACAGAGAAAAGGCTGTCAGTGCTTCTGCTCACAAGACATGCAGAAATGCTAGAGATCCATGGAGAACTGTTAGGCAACAATGATCCTCATTAGATTTTAAGTTACCATAAACCAGAATTAAATCTCTTCTTTTACCACTTTACCTCCAATTCCTAGCACAGTTCAGTAAAAGAAGCCAACACTTACTGAGATCTTATCATATGCTGGAGCCCTGGTGGCACAGTGGTTAAAAGTTCGGCTGCTAATCAAAAGGTTGGCAGTTGGAATCCACCAGCCGCTCCTTCGAAACCCTGTCCTATAAGGTCGCTATGAGTAGGAATCGACTCAACAGCAATGGGCTTGGTTTTGGTTTTATTGTATGCTAGAACTTTTACTCACCTGATCTTAAGTCACTATAAGGTAGTTACAAATATTACCTGCATGTTACACATGAAACTAAAGCCCAAAAATGTTTAAGTAACTGATGATCCAAGGTCATACAACTAATCAGTGGTGGAACCTAAATATGCATTTCTTAAACAAGTGAATTGAATGAAAGGATTGACTGAATAATTATGCAAGAGAAAAGAAGCATCTGTGGTTATCTGCATCAGGCTATGTACCAGAATGTGATTACCAGCTTGAGCACGGTGCATTTCTCTCCCCAGAACTCACATACTAATAAAAAATAAAATAAAATCAGAGGCTAATTGATATTGTTATACTATCTGTGGATTTCCATAACTACAATCTGCTCAGGGACAATGCAGATAAGTCTGTGCTGTAACATTTCCAATTGAGACTTTGCTCTCTAGGTTTAACTTGCCTGACTTGGCCAAGCTTCATGGTCCAAGACTAATTCTCTCTGAAAAAAAAAATATGAGAATTTATTTCATACTTATTGTTCTTAGCAGTATGTTCATTGGCAGAACATTAAAAACAAGTAGAGTTGCTCTGTTTTATTAGCTGTGGAATAAATGTACAATGGAAAAACTAGCTCATGACTAAAACAGGGAGAAGTCATTTCTGTGCTATGTAGCTGTCCTTGTATGTGGATAGGACTGCAGCTACAAAAAGTACAGGCCGCCCTGACTATGTCTTGATTTTTGTTTTCCAAAAAAAGTAATCAGTTTATTTATTTCTAATCTCCCTCTTCGTAGAGTAATCTCCTTTGCCCAGATTGTAAATATAAAGTGATCTGCACTGGGCTAGAAGAAGACTTAAAAATATCGATTGCTGCATATAAGCTGGATATATATGGAAGAGGGTGGGATTTCCAAAATTAGAAAAAGAAATAAAACACCCCATAATTTCACAATCCACATAGCAGCCGTTATCACATTAATTTTGTATATTCTCTTTAGGGATTTTTTAAAAAATTATTCATCAACAAACTCACATAACACATATTTATCAAGTACCTACTATGTGCCAGATGCGCTGATGAGGATATAGCAATGTAAAAGTATCCCTGCTGGCATAGAGCTTATATTGCAGAGATGGCTTTTTTTGGATAGTGTCTTAGTTTCCTGGGGCTTCCGTAGCAAGATACCACAAAGTAGGTGACTTTAAAAAACAGGAATTTATTATCTCACAGTTCTGGAGCTACAAGTTCAAATCGAAGTATTGGCCATGTGAGTTCCTTCTGAGAGCTTTGAGAGAGGAACTGTTCCATGTCTCTCTCCTAGTTTCTAGTGGTTGCTGGCAATCCATGGTGCTTCTTTGTGCTTGTAGATGTATCTTCACATGCCATCATCCCTCCGTCTGTAACTCTCTCCACGTCTGTTCTCCCCTTTTATAAGACACCTCTCAGAAGTGATTAGGACTAGAGCTCACTCTGTTCGTATGACTTAACTGATGATGTCTTCAAAGAAAAATCCTATGCCCCCAAACAAGGTCACGTTCACCGGTACAGGTTTTAACACTTCAACATCTTTTTGGAGACGCAATTCAATCAACAGTAGATAGTATACATCAAATTTTTACTTCTACTTTTTAAACTTATTATAAACATTTTCCCATATTACTCTTTGGCTTTTATCCCCGTCATTTTTGCCGTTGTTTGTTTTTTGTGTTTATTTGTTTTGTGTGTATGTGTGTGTTGTTTCATTTTTTGAAATAATATTGTGTTTTTGGTGAAAGTTTACATAGCAAATTAGTTTCCCATTTGACAGTTTCTACACAAATTGTTCAGTGACATTAATTACATTTTTTTCACAACGTGTTAACATTCTCTTTAATTGCTTTCTGTTGTTCTATTTCCAGTACTCTAGTTTCTCTGCCCCCTTATCTTCTCATCTTTGCTTTAGAGTGATTGTTGACATTTTGGTCTCATATAGACGGTTTTTTTTAATGGAGCACCGTACTCATGAATGATATCTTTTATTTTGTGCACCAATCTGTTAATTCGCTAAGAGGTGACCTCAAGAGACAGTTTCAGTTCACGGTTTAAAGCGTATCTCAGGTCAATAGTCTCAGGGAGTCCTCGAGTCTCAACTGGTCTTGTGAGTCTGGACTTTTTAAGAAATTGAGTTCTGTTCTGCATTTTTCTCCTATTCTTTCAGGGTCCATCTCTTGTGGCCCTGATCAGAATGGTCAATAGTGGTAGCCAGGCACCATCTAGTTCTTCTGGCCTCGGGATAGATGAGGCCACAGCTCATGTAGGCTATCAGCCCTGTAGACTAGTTTCTTCTCTGGACTTTGGTTTCCTTCTTTCTCTTTTGCTCCTAATGAGTAGATACCAATAGTTGTATCTTAGATGGCTGCTCACGAGCCTCTAAGGCCCGGGATGGTACTCACCTCACTACAATGCAGAATGTGAACTGAGTTATTCTACGTACAACTATCATTTTTAAGGACTGAATTATAAACTATTTTTCTATGGTTGATGTATTTGTCTTATTTAGTTATTTAGCAAATAACCCTGTAATGAACATCTCCACAGATGAATTTTTTTCCTCCATATTTTATACAAGCATGTTCTTTCAGCTCATGTTTCCCCTGGACTTGTGCATGCCTCCTTTGGACACTCTTCAACTCTTGTTTTAGGCCAGAGTCACATTATAGAGCCTGAGTGTTAATGTGACAAATTTTCTGCCAGGAGAAATGTCATTGAATAATTTCAGAGTTGCCAAGAAGTGATGCTTCCAAAATCTCCTTATCGATAGCTGATACTTGAAATTTCAAGGTTAGTGTCAGGGATTGAATTATGTCCCCCCCAAAAATGTGTGTATCAATATGATTAGGCCATGATTCCCAGTATTGTGTGGTTGTTCTCCATTTTGTGATTGTAATTTTATGTTAAAGAGGATTAGGGTGGGATTGTAACATCCTTACTAATGACACATCCTGATCCAATGTAAAGGGAGTTTCACTGGGGTATGGCCTGCACCATCTTTTGTCTTACAAGACATAAAAGGAAAGGGGAGCAAGCAGAGAGTTAGGGACCTCATACCACCAAGAAAGCAGTGCCAGGAGCAGAGCGTGTCCTTTGGACTGCGGGTTCCTGTGCGGAGAAGCTCCTAGTCCAGGGGAGGATTGATAGAAAGGACCTTCCTCCAGAGCTGACAGAAAGAGAAAGTCTTCCCCTGGAGCTGACGCCCTGAATTTGGACTTCTAGTCTACTAGACTGTGAGAAAATAAATTTCTGTTTGTTAAACTCGTCCACTTGTGGTATTTCTTTTATATCAGCACTAGATGACTAAGACAGAGTTCCATCTTTGCTCTCTATTAAAATTAACATACCACTGGGATACTAATACGTTTCATTGTTGTAAGCATCCATACCTTTATAAAAGCATAGAAGAAGAGAACAGGTCTTTATAAGGGATAAGAAGAATGGAGAAAGCCAATCATATCCATTGTATCCTATGAATAAAGTTCAGGTAAGTATTTTTGTATATATGTATAAGTGTTATTTCTTATTTCATCATTATTGTGGAATACCTAGCATGGGGTTATCTGAAATGAAAGAATTCTCTCCAGGTGTAAGTATGAGTGTAGTGGGCAGAGTAAAGAGAGCTGGTATGAATCTCATTAGTTCAACATTTCAGTTGTCTAGAGTCAATAAATAGTGATCTTTTATAAATTGTCAGGCTGTTTTAAAGCTTAAGGATAAGAAAATGTTAGTGTGAGGGGAGCTTCGTGGAATGTTAGAATTGTGATAACTTCTAATACCATTATTTAATTTTCAGATAAAGGAGTTGAGAACTAAAGAAACTGAGAAACTTGATTAAATTAAAAAAAAACAAAAAAAGTACGATATGTCCATCGTAGTATTCTTTCCAAGGAGCCCTGGTGGTGCGGTGGAAAAACACTCGGCTGCTAATCATAAGGTCAACAGTTTGAATCAACCAGCCACTCCACAGGAGAAAGATGTGGCAGTCTGTTTCATAAAGACTACAGCCTTGGAAACCCTGTGGGGCAGTTCTACTCTGTCCTATAGAATCGCTGTGAGTGGGAATTGACTAAGGCAACGGGTAATATTCTTTTAGCTATAACTTATCACTTCCATTCCTTGGTGAGCTTTCAAACATTTTATAGTGGCCTTTGCAAAACTCTAAACTTTTTCACCTTTTTGGAGGGAAGAAGAAATCAGCAGATGCTCTTTTTATTTTATTTTCCTTTTGACCTGGAAACTTGATAATTTTTCTGTGATGTTTTATGGAATAGGAAGAGAAAAGAAGAAGAAAGAAAAAAAGAGAAATGAAACAACAATTTGGAAGGAAATTGGGTGAAATAAAACTTTTCTTCTTTAACTTATTACAGTATATAAAGCTTCCACTTGTTTTTTTGACCTAAAAATTCAAGTTTCCTTTACAATCATTACACTAGAAGGAGTCTTTCAAGCTTTCCTTTGGGGAACATGCTTCCAAGAACAAAATGAAGCATCTCCTTTCCCCTGTGGGGAGTTGAGCCAAACATGAGCATTGAATTCTTAGGACTGAGTCACCTCTATCCTTAAGGAAGGATAAGTATATAGAGATTTGTTTCATCGTTACTATGGAATATTACATATATATATATTTTTTAACTGCTAATGGACTTTGACTCTATTCTAACAGGTGATTATGCTCCTTTCCAACAGTCATGATAGTCTATCATGAGAGAAAAAGAATCAGAAAGAATCAGTATATTTATTAATGAGCAAGATGGTATGAGCAAAAATTCTGCAGAAAACTTGGACACTGGGGAGACTGGTTACAGGAGTACAGAAGCCAAGGTTCAGAAATTTCTGTGGCAAGCAGGTGGAGACAAAGACCTTACGAGAAACATTATTCCAATGCCCAGGAGCTGTGCTGGACCAGAAACCCAATTCCAGCTTACTGTCCAGTCATTACATCAGTGGAAATATCTCCTATACCTTCTGTCAACTGTTTTAGGCTTAGGGTGATTGGGAGCAATGACTTGCTCACATCATTCCAGCCTTCTCAGACTTTATTTGGTTACTCCATGATTCCCTACCAGGACCCAGGGTACTCATATACCAGTGGATTATGAATTACTTGTCACTGAGAAGATATTTGAGTCTGTATCGGGGACAGAACAGGATGCACCAAACAGAACTGGATGCCCTTAAATATATCTCACCATTCACTTTTTGCTAAAGTTCACCTTTTTGCTATCAATTTTTCAGAAGGGATGGATAAATACTTGAATAAAAAGTAGATTTTTGATGACTCTATATAACTTTCTTATCAACTCCTCTGGTCCCCGAAGGGTTTGTGATTTAAGGAGGAGTTAAGCTGAGAAATAAAATAATGTCTGCTACAGTGCCTATGTAATTCACATTCTACTAGATATGAAGTGAGTGGTAGTGTTTCTTATTAAGGATCTCTACCATCAGTTGCCAATGAGCTGATTCCAACTCATGGCGACCCCATATGTATCAGAGTAGAACTGTGCTCCAAAGGGTTTTCAATGGCCGGTTTTTTAGAAGTAGATCACCAGTTCTTTTTTCTGAGATGCCTCTGTGTGGACTAAGACCTCCAAACTCTTGGTTCACAACTGAGCCTGTTAACTGTTTGCACCATCCAGGAGCTCCCTAGGTTCCCCAGGAAATGTTTAATGATTAGACAGGAAGGGTCATGATGCTGCACCAGTTGTGAATCTATTTTAGATTCACATTTCAAATAGGAAAAGCCTCTTCCCACCAAAAGATATTTGAAACCCTATACGAGATTGCAGAATCAAGACAGGGAAGCCAGAGCATAAAATGCATCCCTCCTGACCGACCGCAATCCTAGCAATCAAGAGATACAGAGCTGTAGTATTACTGCACATCCTAGGGTTCACAAGGAGAAACTGAGAATTGTGATTAACAAGCTCTTTATGTAAAAAGACCAAGAATAGATCAGACCACATGAAAGTGCCTAATACATAGTAATACAAGAGTCTAATATGTAGCTCACCCTCACAGAAAATGCCAAAATAAGCAGTCAATTTGGTAATTTCTTTTCTTTTATTTTAAAATACTTAGCTAAAAATTAATCTAGCTATTTATCTTAATTTAGTAGTTCTTCACCTGAACTGCTTAAACCGTGTAAGACTCTATTTCAGGCAGAACAAATATATGAAATATTTCCCTCATATTGCTATAGCTTCTTTTAAAAAAACTCGTTATGGGATCATTAGTGAAATTAACAAAATAATCTTTTCCCTCTTTTCTGTATTTACTACTGTACTTAGAACTGAGAGAGACCCAAGGAGAGAGGGAGAGAAAATTGAGAGAGAGAGCCATTATATTTCATTCTTTTTACTCTACTCATCTGTCTGGACAATTATTTGTTCTTGAATAATGCATGCCCATTGAATTTGCATATGTTCGTGTAATTTATAAACTGCCAGAGCACAGTTTTGTGCAACTACCAAATTAAAATATTATGCCCATGAAAATGTAACATTCCGTATTTAGATTATGCAGTATTTCTTAGGGGATGGAAATGACTCAAAAGCACTTTACAGTTATTTACTGAGACCTACTTCTCTTGTAAAATACACAAGCCATAAAACGTATAATAGATTGTATTCTGAGGATTATTTCCTTAAAGAGACAATAAAACTTAAATTTCTTAATTATAAAGTTTTCATATTTAAGTGGTGTTTATCAGAAGCTATATCTACAATTTGTGAATTAAAACCAAAAAAACAGTTGCAGTCCAGTCGATTCCTACTCATGATGACCCCATGTGTGTTAGATTAGAACTGTGCTCCATAGGATTTTCTGCTCTCTCTCTCAAAAAAAAAAAAAAAAATTGTACGTAAATGGATACTTTGTTTTGTCTCTACCAGTTTGGTAATATATTTTTAAGCATCTATTAGTATTTTAAGTGTGTATTAATTAGTTTAAGTATGAAGTAATAATTTATGCAAATAAATAATGATTTCCTTTTTTTAAACTCATGCTGATTGAGGTATAATTTATACTCAGCAAAATTTCTCCTGTTTAGGGTTACAGTTCTATGAGTTTTGACAAACATATACAGTTGGGTAGACACCACCACAGTCAAACCATAAAATATTTTCATCATCCCAAAATAATTCCCTTGTTCTCATTTGCAGTCAGTGTTCTCCATCACCCCCATTCTCTGTCCATCACTGGTCTGTTTTCTGTTCTCATTGTTTCGGCTTTGTCTAGAATATCAGATAAATGGAATAACACAGTACGCATCCATTTGAGTCTGGCTTGTTTAACTTAGCATAATGCCTTTGGTATTTACCCATGTTGTTAGCTGTATCATCAGTAGTTGGCTCCCTTTTACTGCTGAGTATTATTTCACTGTATGATGTACTGCAATTTGTTTTTACGTTCATTAATAGATGGACATTCAAGTTGTTTTCATTTCTGATGATTATGAACAAAGCAGCTATAAACATTTGCAGACAGGTTTTGTATAGTCCTATGTCTTAATGTCTCTTGCATAAATATCCAGCAGTGGGATTGCTGAGTTATAAAGTTGATGTATGTTTAACTTTATAAGAAATTACCCAACTGTTTACCAATGTGGCTCTACCATTTTTGCATTCCTCTTGGCAATGTATGAGAGTTGTAGTTGCTCTGCACCCTTGCCAGCATGTAATATTGTCTTTTTAAGATATTCTTATGAGTATGTTGACTTCCTTCTCAAAAGGTCAATAGCCTTATAAATATTAAAAATCTATAAGGTCTAGCCTAAGTGTCATAAAAATCATTTGAAAATATGAAAATTAAGACATTTTATTTATCAATGTCTTATTTAATTCACCAAATATTTTGTGAGTTATAAAACAATGCCATTATTTCATTATTGCATAGCTCATATATCTCAAAGCCTTAAATAATATTTGTGATGTTGGAAGAGGCTGCATAGTTCCAGCTCACTAGTATTACTACCCATTGCTAACTGCCGCATTGTCGCATGATCTTGTTTTTCTCTCCCATTCCAGTCTCTATAAAAAGTTTAAGATTAACTAATGTTCCTCCTTGGAGGGTGGAAAACAAGTGATAATGATCTAAGAATGACAAACCGAACAAAGCATCCGTCTTGGGACAAGAAAACCAGGATTTCACCAGATAACCCAGAGAAAAGATTAACTTATCTGGGACGTGATCACCTCAAGGGGGAACTAACACAAACTTCTAAGACCCATAATTCTGTCCCTATAAAAGCCTTCAGCCAATCTCCAGTGGGGGAGATGGGGTTTTGAAGGAATCTATTCCCCTCTGTCTCCTGTATGTTGATATATAATAAAACTCTTGCTGCTCACCTCACCCCATCTCAGAATTGGTTATTGCTGCAGGCGGCTCCAATCCGCGTTATTGCACTAACAATGCCAGTCCATCTTAAAAAACCAGCTGGAGGTTCCTTTCCACCCAACAATCTCTAATAATTTGCAATTATTTGCTTCTCCTCCCTATTAACCAATGAAATGTGAACAAAAGTTAAATGTGCTACTTCTGAGTGGAAAATTTAAAAAACAATGCATGATTATCCTCGTAATTTTCCCTCTACCAAGAAAACTCTGTCCTCAGTTGTCTTGGAACTGATCCTTCAGTCTAGATCTGAGAATGAAGAAGACACATACAGCAGAGATAGTTAAACCTTCAATGACTGCCCATTACTTACAGAGTGATCTGATTATTTTACCTTAGTTTGCAGAGTCCTGTAAGTTGTTTCCCAAACAAACATCTTCCATTATTCTATTGAATGAACATTCTATTCCAACTCTTTTGGTATACTCCTTGTTCCAGAATTTGCAATAAAGAAACCAAAACCAAACACGTTGCCCTGGAGTCAATTCTGACTCATAGCAACCCTATAGGATAGAGTAGAATTGCCTCATAGGATTTCCAAGGAGAGGCGAGTAGATTCAAATTGCCGACCTTTTGGTTAGCAGCCAAGCTCTTAACCACTCCAGGATTTGCAATAAACATTTCTATCTCCTTTATACCCTGTTTCTTCCCATCATTTAAAATTCTTCAAGACTTATCTTCAATTCCATTCTTTCCCGGAACATTTTCCACTGATTTTATTCAGAGTTACCATCAACCTCCGCTTCCCCCAAGCCATTCTCCACAAAGCCTCCAGAATGACTACTTAAAAACACTTATCTGGTCACCCTTCTCTCCACCCTACTCCGTTCACTCTCTCCTATTCCAACCACAGTGATTCTTTTTTTGGCCCAATGAATACCATGCACACTCCCAGCATAGAATCTCTGTGTTTGCTATTTCCTCTGCTCAGAATGCTAATCCAGTCTCTCTTTTCCAAGTTAACTCTTTCTTATTCGTCAGATCTCAGCTCTGTTATTACTTCTTCAGAGAAGTCTTCCCTGACCACTTTGACCATGTCCAAACTTATTATGTGCTTTTGTAGCACTATCTCCTTCAGTGTGCTTAACACATCTGTGATGGTTAATTTTATGTGTTAATTTAGCTAGGCTGTGGTGCTCAGGTTTTGGTCAAAAACTAGTTTAGATGCTGTTATAAAGTAGGTACATATGAGTAAATCAGTTGGTCTTATGTAAAACAGATTATCCTCAATACGAGTAGGTTTCATCCAAAAAATTGAAGGCCTTAAATGTAAAAAAGAAAAAAAAAAAGAGTTTCACTAGGGAATATTCTACCTCCAGATTATAAATAGACATCTTGCCAGAACTCCTCCACTCTTTGTCACCTGACCTACAGATTTGTGGGCACAAGACTGATGAAATCTTCAGCCTGTCACCAAATCTATACATTTTGGACTTCCGAGCCCCCACAATCATATCAATCAATTCTTTAAAATAAATCTCCTTTCACTTTCTTTTTCTCTCTCTGTATCTCTCTCTGTATATATATATACATATATAATACTTATCAATAAATATATATTATGTGCATATTTAGACAGAAAGAGAGAGTCCCTGTGTGGTACAGTTAACGTGCTCAGTTGCCAACTGAAAGGTCTGAGGTTCAAGTCCACCCAGAGGTGCCTCAGAAGAAAACTTGGTGATGTATTTCCAAAAAAATCAGCTACTGAAAACCCTATGGACTACAGTTCTACTCTGACACTCATGGGGCCACCATGAATTGGAATCAACTCTATAGGAACTTGTTTAACTGGTTTTCTCTATCTCTCTGTATATATTATATATATCTTACTCGTTCTGTTCCTTTAGAGAACTGTTTTAAGCTGGGTGCTCTAGAGGAGCAAAACCAGTGAAACCTATATATTTATACAAATATATATATATATATATATATATAGAGAGAGAGAGAGAGAGAGAGATTTATTTCAAGGAAATGGCTCACACAGTTGTGGAGGTTGGCAAGTCCCAAAACCATGGGTCAGGCGACAGGGTGGAGGTTTATTCTGACTTGCATGGTTGCAGGGGCTGATGAATTCAAAATCTGCCAGTCAGGTGGCAAGCTGCTGGCTCGCAGGCTGCTGGCTCACATCCCAAGAACCAGAGGTTAGAGGTTGAGGAGTCAGATGCAGGATTGAGGTAGAAAATGAGCTTTGCCAGAACAACCATATATATTGGATGCAGGCTACACCCCTAAGGATACTCCCCTTTCAACTGATTGGCTGCTCACATCAGATCACAAAATGGAGGATGATTACATGATATCTGCCAAACCACTGAGAATCATGGCCTACCCAAATTGACACATAACCTTCACCATCACAAGAACTAAAACTAAGACATAATCATAATTGTATATTTATTTGTGTGATTATTACATCATATACCTGTTTGGGTGTCAGCCTTGAGGAAACACTCCATCCAGGAAACTATATCAGGAATATTATAGACCCTCAGTAAATATTTGCTGGATGTTTATCAAAGACTTACAGCCTATGGTGCCTGCACCCATCTCTCTGTATCATTCATTTGACATACATTACCATACTGCTTTGTAATCTTGTACTGATTTGTAATTTAGATCTTCATCACTTTATATTGTCATCTTTTTGTTTGCATGGCTTATCCCTGTACAAAAACACAGGCACTTAGTAAGCCCTATGCTGTTAGTCGAATAAATAAATGATCTCTCATTATTCTCATATAGGAATACCCTTAGATTGAAGATTAGTCAATGTAGTAAAATTTACATTTTATGTGCACTAATATGACACAATATAAAAAATTCAGTTCATAATTTCATTTACATATCTTTCAAATAAAAACTATTGAGAGCTTGCTTTTATCAAGCACTATGATTAATATATATAAACTTCAAAATCAAACTCATTGTCATCAAGTCAATCCTGTCTCATAGCTACCCTATAGGACAGAGTAGAGCTGCCCCATAGGGTTTCCAAGGGACACCTGGTGGATTCAGACTGCCATCCTTTTGGTTAGCAGCAGTAGCTTCCAACCACTGATCCACCAGGCTCCTATATATACATATATACTATATATATATATATTTTACTGTATTCCCCAAATATTGCAGAAGGTATACTAAAAAATTATCCACAGTTTATCTGAAGTTCAAGTTTAACTGGGCATCTTTTGTTTTTATTTACTATTTCTATGATACTCCCTGGAATAATGGTTGCTCTTTATTGGATGATGACTGTGAACCACACACTGTACTCAGTGCTGTTGTATGGATTCTTTTATTTTATCCTTAAAATCAAATAAGTAGCTCTTGTAAATATTCCTTTTTGATAAATAAGAAAACTGATGCACAGAATAAATAAAGAACTTGCTCAGAGTCATACAATTATTAAGTGGCAAATGTGAGATGTTATAAGGTATGTAAGAACTCAGAGCCTCCACTCCTAACCACTATGATATACTGCCTAATCTAACACTATCTACCTAAGCTATTTGTCTTAGTTCTCTAGTGCTGCTATAACAGAAATACCAAAACTAGATGGCTTTAACAAGCAAAAATTTGTTCTCTCACAGTCTAGGAGGCTAGAAGTCCAAATTCAGGGTAGCAGCTCCCAGGGAATGCCTTCTCTCTCTGTCAGTTCTGGGGAAGGTCATTGTTATCAATCTTTCCCTGATCTAGAGGCTTCTCAGCACAGGGACCCCGTGTCCAAAGGACATGCTACACTCCTAGCACTTCTTTCTTGCTCGTATGAGTTCCCTCTCCTCTCTGCTCACTTCTGTTTTTTATATCTCAGAAGAGATTGACTCAAGATACAACCTAATTCTGCAGATTGAGTCCTGCCTCATTAACATAATTGCCTCTAATCTTGCCTTATTAACATCATAACAAAACTAACTCATTGCCATTGAGTCGACCTTATAGGACACAGTAGAACTGTCCTATAGGTTTTCTATGGAGTGGCTGGTAGATTTGAACTGCAGACCTTTTGGTCAGTAGCCAAACTCTTAACCGCTGTGCCACTAGGGCTCCATTAACATCATAGAGGTTAGGATTTACAACATATAGGATAATCACATCAGATCACAAAATGGAGGACAATCACACAATACTGGAATCATGGTCTAGCCAAGTTGGCACACATTTTGAGGGGACACAATTCAATCCACAACACTGTTGTTCATACTCCTAGTCAACGGTCGAAGAGATATTGTCATCGAGTGCTTTGAATATCTTTACTGTGGTAATCTTTAACTGTGGCAATCCAGAGATCTCAATGTAAAGCCCAGCACTGGATTTGTGAAAGAACAAATGGGTTTCTGACACTCTTTAGGGAATTGCAGGTCTTTTAACCACTGTATAGATTCTGACTTTACAGCAATGTGCTACAGTATTGCCATCTGTATAAGTTATAACCTTAGGTCTATGATTGTCTACACATCAACTGTTTAAAAACTTTCTACTACACAGACAAAAAATCTAGATACAATTTTCATAGTCTTAGATCCATGTAATGAATATCTGCCCTGGTGAAAAAACATCTCCAAGATTAAGTGTTCTTTGAGGATTTAAAATGATTTGCGCTATATTCATCATTTTATTTCAGTGGCAACTTTCAATACTGACAGATCATCCAGAGAGTTCCACTGGAATTGTGTAAATACTTTTTGACTGAGTTCATTTTTTTGAAATGTTATTACTTTTGAATCTCTTTTGTAGGTATTAATTATAACTTCCCTCTCTTTAAATCAAATTGTTGGAGGACTGACAATAGTTCCTGAGTTCTCTCCAAAAGGCACCTTGAGAACATCAATGGATTAAGTGATACTTGTGCAGAGTTTAAATATCAGCTTCAAAGACTGTAAGAAAGAAATGTTAAGGTATATCATATGTCAAGAATGTTGGACCTTGAACGTGTTGGGCATTCAATCTTCCCTTTATAATCTACTGTAAAAAAAAAAAGAAAAAAAGTGATCCCTTAGGTTCCATGTCAAAGTAAATTTCTGCTTCTTGATCACTAGAGAATTTTCATCAACACAGACTTAAAATGGTTGTATCTCACATTCTCACATTGAGTCCATACGTGTTCTCTCTCTGATTCATTTAACTTAACTCTCTCACTCTTTCTCTTTGAATATTTACCTTTAAATCTAAACTCTATTCAAGCACCCTCTTACATCACTCCCCTGAGATCTTGTCACTAAGAACGTCCAGGGACAAGCTGCCCCATTCTCTAATGTGGTAGCAATAATTCAAAGTCAACGGTGCAAGTTCTTGAGTCACGCAAACTTCAGTTCCAATCACATCTCTACTTATTACTTGTGTGACCTAGTGCCAATTATTTAACCTGTCTTTGCCTCTGTTAATTTATGTGCAAAAATAAAATAATAATAGCACAAACTTCTTAGGGTTTTTGTGAATATTAGATGGATGAATTTATGGAGCCCACTGGTAGAGAATAAACATTCAATAAATAACATTATTATTATTACCATTTTGTGGCAGAAGATGTGAAGAGCATGCCTTTCAAAACATGAAAAGAAAAAAACAGTTGCAGTTTTTACTTTCTTGTCGGACTACCCTGTAATATCCCTTCTCAACTTTTCTCTCCATTAAGCTGCCTCTAATGTAAGCTGTTGCTGCTGCTGTTTCTCTCTTTTTTTTTTTTTTTTTTTGGCTTTCAAAATGCTCAAAGGGGAAGCTATGGAATTTGGTAGAATCAGTGAAAAATGCAAAGCTGCATTTGTTGATGATCCTACTTACTTCTACCCATTCTCCACACGTTGCTACTCTTTAACCACTAAGCTGGATTTGCACTTGGGCACAGCCTCCAAATAGGAAAAGAATTTTTTCATTTATACAAATTATCAAAAGTATACTGTTCCAAAATAAAACTGGTTTAGAAGAGAAATTGTAACAAATATTTCTTATTATGCTAACAGCATTATCATTGAGTTAAGCAAAGTATATAGACTCTCGACTCTCTACCATTAAAGAAACTTGTTAACATTCTTTCTTTATGTTGAATATCATCTTGCCACCTCTAAACCCATGAGTTGATTCTGACTCATAGTGACCCTATAGGACAGAGTAGAACTGCCCTATAGGGTTTCCAAGGCTATACATTTTATGGAAAAAGACTGCCACATCTTTCTTCCACAGAAGGGCCTGGTGGGTTTGAACTGCCGACCTTTAGGGTAGCAGCCAAACACTTTAACCACTGCATTACCAGGGCTCCTTTGCCAAAGCTACCATATATATATATATACATATATATATACACACACACAGAGTCTGTTTTTTCATCCTGATGACATATTATCATCTATTATCACCTCAATAGAAATTTTGTTAGATCTGGGATATACTAAATCAGATCAAAACAGTATTTTTTTTTCTTCTCTCTTTGTCTTCAGCTCTCATTGTCTATAATACTCCACTCTTAGGACTCAAAAACCTGGCTCAGTGGTTAAGAGCTCAACTGCTAACAAAAAGGTTGGCACTTTGAATCTACCAGCTTCTTCTTGGAAACTCTATGGGGCAGTTCTACACTGTCCTATAGGGTCACTAGGAGTCAGAATCATCTCAATGACAACGGGTTTTGTAGTATTGTAGCTATCTGTCTTATTTTACCTCATAATTAGACAGCCAGTTACCCCAACACCAGGAAGCTTTTCAAAAGTACGTATACACACACTTAATAGGTAGAGTTTCATATTAAAATCTTTGTTTGTTTCTGTTAGTGCAACAGATATATTGCAACAAAATAAACGTTGGATATTATCACGGTTCTTAAAACTGATTATAGATTCAAGGGTAGCTATGAGTCAGAAAGGACTCGACGGCAATGGGTTTGGTTTTATGGTTTAGTTGCACTAGTAGAGTGGAAGAAATGATGAAGTAAATGAGCAAAACAGAGGATTTCAAAGGACGGCTTGAGAAGACAACATAAAGTATTACTGAAATGTGCAAAGACCTGGAATTAGAAAACGAAAAGGGAAGAACACAATCGGCATTTCTCAAGCTGAAAGAAATGAAGAAAAATTTCAAGGATTATTGAAGGATTATATGGGCAAAATACTGAATTATGCAGGAAGCATCAAAAGAAGATGAGGGAAATGCATACAGAGAGTCACTTAACCCAAGTTAGTATCCAAATGAATTGGTCGACGTTCAGCCATTTCAGGAAGCAGCATTCTTTAATACAGTATCTGAAGGTATTGAGGAAAGAAGTCCAAGCTACTCTGAAGACACAGGCAAAAAACAAGTCTCCAGGAATTCACGGACTAACAATTGAGATGTTTCAAAAAAACAGATGCAACATTGGAAGCTTGTCTATGCCAAGAAATTTGGAAGACAGCTACCTGGCCAACCGACTGGAAGAGATCCATATTTGTATCCATTCCAAAGAAAGGTGATCCAATAGAAGCAGAAATTATGGAGTAATATTAATATCACATACAAGTAAAATTTTGCTGAAGATAATTAAAAACGGTTGCATCAGTACACAGACAGGAACTGCCAGAAATTCAAGTCAGCTTCAGAAGAAGACATGGAATGAGATGATGTCATATGGATCTTGGCTGAAAGCAGAGAATACCAGAAAGATATTTAACTGTATTTTATTGACTATGCAAAAGCATTTGACTGTGTGGATCATAACAAATTATGGATAACGTTGCGAAAAATGAGAACTCCAGAACCTTTAATTGTGCTCCTGCAGAACATAGACAAAGAGGCAGTCATTCAAATAGAACAAGGGAATACTGTGTGGTTTAAAATCAGGAAAGGTGTGTGTCAGGGTTGTATCCTTTCACCATACATATTTAATCTGTATGCTCAGCAAATAATCAGAGAAGCTGGAATATATGAAGAAGGCGGCGGCATCAAGATTGGAGGAAGACTCATTAACAACATGTGATAGGCAGATGACACAACCTTGCTTGCTGAAAGAGAACTTGAAGCATTTACTGATGAAGATCAAAGATTACATCTTTCAGTGTGGATTAAACCTCAACATAAAGAAGACAAAAATCCTCACAACTGGGCCAATAAACAACATCATGATAATCGGAGAAAATATTGAAGCTATCAAGTATTTCATTTTACTTGCATCCACTATCAACGTCCATGGAAGCAGCAGTCAAGAAATCAAACGACATATTGCATTGGGCAAATCTGCTACAAAAACCTCTCTCAAGTGTTAAAAAGCAAAGATATCACTTTGAGGTCTAAGGTATGCCTGGCCCAAGCCATGGTATTCTCAATCACCCCATATGCATGCAAAAGCTGGAAAATGAATAAGGAAGACCAAAGAAGAACTGATGTCTTTGAATTATGGAGTTGGAAATGAATATTGAATATACGATGGACTGCCAGAAGAATGAACAAATGTCTTAGAACAAGTATAGTCAGAATTCTCCTTAGAAGGGAGGATGGTGAGGCTTTATCTCATGCATTTTAGACATGCAACCAGGAGAGAACAGCCCCTGGAGAAGGACCTCTTGCTTGGTAAAGTAGACGATCAGCAAAAACAAGAAAGACCCTCAATGAGATGGATTGACATAGTGGCTGCAATAATGGGCTCAAACATAGCAACTATTGTGAGGATGGCATAGGACGGGGCAGTGTTTTGTTCTGTTGTACATAGGGTGGCTATGAGTCTGAACAAACAGGACAGCACCTAACAACAACAGTAGTTACTTGTGACGATTACAAAAATATCTCCATGTTTGTCCAGTCTTTATTGTGAATGCTCTTCTTAACAGATAATAAGTACTTCAAACCTCTTTGTGGGAAAAAATCAATAGTTTTGGAGAGTCGCACTGACACTATTAAATTATATTACATATTTTGTATAAAAAATAATCAACAAAACCTTTTATGTCAAAACTCTGCGCTGAATCTTTGAAAAACTGGAAACACTAATATGTGTATTAGGCATCCAATTCCTATATTTATTTATTCAATAAATATTTGTTAAGAGATTACTGTGTTTCCAACTTTGAGCAAAGCACTAGGGATAGAGAGGTGAACAACGAGAAATAAAAACTTACCCTAGCCCCTACTTTCATGCAGTTTGCATTGTAAATGAGAAGACACATATTAAAGAATTAATTTTTCCATTTATTATAAGTCTATGAAGATTTATTTGGTTGTATGAGAGTATCTAATGAACTCATCGAGGAATGTTGGTAAATCAGGGAAATCTGAAGATGTAGAATTCTCATTTCAAATAAAAGAATTACCAGATCATCATTTGCTCTGTTGTTCTGCTTAAATAAAAAATGGATTATTCATGGGTGTTTACCTAAGTAACTTATCATACAGATAATGACGGAAAATTGGAGCTATCTATGCTCTACATGGATTAAACCAGAATACTCCTTGATGGAAAAGTTTATACTCTAAAATGTGTTATTTTCATTAGTTTGAGGTGGAGACCACAGCTCTAAAATTTATAAGTAAGTGAATGAGAATATATGACTTGATATAGTAATTCCCTGTTAAGTTTCTTTGGCTATAGCTACACCAAGTCTGTAATTCATATGTAGTATGTTACAATTATGACCTGATAATTGTTTGTATCTGAAAGTTAAAATGTGTACTGGAAAAGGACTCTTATTTGTAAATTAACGAGATTTATTAAACTCCTTCTTTGGATCAGGTCCAACTTTTGGGTTTGTAGTATTAGTAACTAACTTTCTCGGGGTGGTGGGTTGGGGATCCGACTTTCCCTAAAGCAATGATATTTTGAGTCAGGTTTTTAAGGGTGAGTAGGAGCCCTAGTGGTGTAGTGGTTAAGAGCTTGGCTGTTAACCAAAAGGCCGGCAGTTCGAATCCACCAGCTGCTCCTTGGAAACCTTATGGGGCAGTTCTACTCTGTTTTATAGGGTCACTATGAGTCAGAACCGTCTTGATGACAACTTTTTTTTTTTTTTTTTTAGGAGCTCCTTAGGTAGAGGGAAGGGGGATGAACATTCCAGGGCTATGGAACAAGTTGAGGAAATACTTGGAGGTTTTAAAGGACATTGCATGTTCTGAGGATAGTGAAAACAGAATGGATGATAGGCAAGTGATAGTGAGATGGGGATAGATCATTTTGCATGCCATACTAAGGGGTTTAGATTTTATTCTGCTGGAGTGGTGAAACCAACACAATTTCCAAGTAGCAGAGTGGCAAGATCAATCAGATATAAAGCTTTCCTAGTGTTGGTGTAAACTGTGACCTAAGGATTTAGCAAGCCACCATGAAACAGATGGACACCTATAGCAATAATCTGGCTAAGAGATGACCTCACTATACACAAACTATAATCTAGGATTATTATATCTGTAATATAGCTATTCCTAATGTGAAGTTTAACAGCACACATATTACAGTATAGGATTCTGATATTATATTTAAGACCAATAAAACATATTTAAACATAGCATCTACTTGACTACTAAAAGTTGAGGTTGTGGGTGAACAATTTCTAACTAGAGAGACAAGAAGCCAAGGCACAGAAGGTGTGTCCCTTATGAGCAGCATGAATTTTGATCTTAGACTCAAACAATGAAAGTCACGACTTTAGTTTTTATATATTTTCTTAAAAATCAAACATCAGCTAAAATATATAGACTTATTTATGACTCTTTTCTTATCCACTACAGAAGATTCGCAATTTTATGTTTTTTTCAATGCTGTGGTCACCAACATGAGTTTCTTTGCAGGGGAAGCTGGTGGGATCTAAAGTTGCTGGGCAACCTCTCTGCTTTGGGTTTCCAAGCAACATGCTTTGCCTGTGGTCAGAGTTGAAGTTTGTAGTAATCCAGAGTGTTTTGCCTGCTGCCAAGACGGTTTTGTTTTGTTTAAATTTTCAGCCATGCTTATTAATACTTTATCATCAAACGCATAAAATAGCTTACCATAAGGGAAGTAATAAGTCTGAAAGAAAATAAAGTCTTAAGCGATACTTTCTGAATATTGATCTGTACAGAGTCAGGTTCATTAAGACTACCTTTTGAACTGATTTTCCTACTCCTCTGACTTTAACATTTTTCTACATATTTCTTTCCCCTGTTTGTGAAGAAAATCAATGATACCCTCCCAGGCATAGGGGTTGGATGAAATATCAAGTAAAATGAGGACAGTCTCCTTTTTTTTTTTTTATATTTTATTGTACTTCAGGTGAAGGCTTACAGAACAAAGTTTCTCATGAAACAGTAGTACACATATTGTTTTATGAGATTGGTTAACAACCCCACAACAT
>NW_004443948.1:3973942-3981269 GCF_000243295.1 Trichechus manatus latirostris | reverse complement strand
CCCTATGACAATGGTTAACAATCTCACAACACATCAACAATATCCTTACTCAACCTTGGGTTCCCTATCACCAGCTTCCTTGTCCCCTTCTGCCTTCTGGTCCTTGTCACTAGACTCCTGTACCTCGTTAGTCTCATTTGCTTTTACGGGGTGAGGACAGTCTCCTTTTAATGTGCTAGTAATTTTTTTAATTCAGCTGAGTTCATGCCTTGCTGAGGAAAATCCATCTCTACCCCCCTTTTATCATCAAGCACTAGTTGGGAGGGAAACCTCCTGAGCACATATTAAGTGCATGCATGTCTTTCCTTCTGCTCTGGAATGCAGTAGAGCCTGCAAAGCCTGTAGAACAATATCAGGGTGTCCATCCCTGCTCTGCTGAATCCTGTTTGGGGACTGTGAATCTGGACCTTCTGAACTACTTATTTCTTCCAGGCTGCAAAACACCAATCTAGTCATGGAAGATGGTGATTCAGCCCCCACCCTTCTTGTCCCATACACATGCAAATGACCCCAGAACATCTCCCTTGAAACGGCCTTCTACCTTGCAAAAAACTGGGTGATTAACCTACATACTGGAGCTCTGGTGGCGCAGTGGTTAAGAGCTCAGCTGCTAACCAAAAGGTTGGCAGTTTGAATCCACCAGTTGCTCTTTGGAAATCTTATGGGACAGTTCTGCTCTTTCCTATAGGCTCACTATGAGTCAGAATCGACTCAATGTGCAGCAGGTTTTAACCTACGTACTGTATTTGGGAGTAACATGGAATTTTGAAAAACTGAAAATTGTTGGAAGTCAGAAGACAGCCTCCCTCCCTCCCCCAGGAGATGACCAAACAAATTCAAACTTTGTAGTACTTTCCCTCACATCAGGCTTCTTCTTATTTTCTAGCCGAGCAGACTCTCATTAATACCTGTGGTACATCCCTACTAAACTATGTGTGACTCCTGAAACACACTGCTAGTTCATACCTCTTTTGATTCCCTTCTGCCTGCCTATAGTTTCTCTTTCTTTCCTATTTTTCTTTTCAAACTTGTCCATTATTCTGAAGTACCTCCTCTGTGAAAATTGCTCTAACTCATGTGTACGTTATTACTGCACCATTTCCCATCTCATCTGTTTTTTTTACTTGTTTGTATGTCTATATTCTTCACTCCCTATGAGCATCTTATTCCCTTTTAGTTCTAAGATTCTAGCCCAGAGCTGGCACATGGAAGCTATTTAATGCATATCTTTAGCATGAATGAATGAAACCCTGGTTATGACCACTATTTTTAAATAACTGAGTGTGATTTTGAGAAAATGTCTCCCTTTTGCTAGGAATAAGTTTCCAAATCTGTAAAATGGGTAAGAACTAGGTAATTTCAAAGGTTTCTTCTATGGTCCTTCTATAGTGTCATTAAAACTATTCATAAATATTCTGGTTTTGCAGTTTTTGAGATGGAGCAGTGCACCATGATGGCCTGCGTTGGGTAAATTGCATGAGTGAAAAAATTTGTTGTTTCTCAAATTCGGGGGTTGTTTGCTACCACAGTATAACATAGCCTATCCTGACTAACATACCTTTCAACTCTATTTTATTTAAGAGAAGATACGCACTTAAATTACAAGTCTAATGTAAGACCAAAAATGTTATGGTTTCCAAAAATCTACTACATTAGTATGTAATATTAGTATATCTAAGAAGCTGGACTTTATGAAGAAGAAGGTGGCATCAAGATTGAGGGAAGACTCATTAACAACTTGTGATATGCAGATGACACAACCTTACTTGTGGAAAGCAAAGAGGACTTGAAGCACTTACTGCTAAAGATCAAAGACTACAGCCTTCAGCATGGATTACACCCCAACATAAAGAAAATAAAAATCCTCACCATTAGACCAATAAGCAACATCATGATAAATGGAGAAAATACTGAAGTTGTCAAGAATTTTATTTTACTTGGATCCACAATCAGTGCCTATGGAAGCAGCAGTCAAGAAATCAAAAGCAGTATTGTATTGGTCAAATCTGCTGCAAAAGATCTCTTTAAAGTTTCAAAAAGTAAAGATGTCACTTTGAGGGCTAAGGTGTGCCTGTACAAGCCATGATATTTTTAATCACCCTATATGCATGTGAAGGTGGGACAACGAAATAAGGAAGACTGAAGAAGAATTGATGCCACTGAATTATGGTATTGTTAAAGAATATTGACTATACCAAGGACTGCTAGAAGAATGAACACATCTGTCTTGGAAGAAGTACAGCCAGAATGCTCCTTAGAAGGGAGGATGGTGGGACTTTGTTTCACATACTTTGGACATGTTATCAGGAGGGACCAGACCCTGGAGAAGGACATCATGCTTAGTAAAGTAGAGGGTCAGCAAAAAAGAGGAAGACCCTCAATGAGATGGATTGACACAGTGGCTGCAACAATGGTTTCAAACAGCGAAGATTGTCAGGATGGCGCAGGACTGGGCAGTGTTTTGTTCTGTTGTACATAGGGTCACTGTGAGTCAGACCAACTAGATGGCACCTAACAACAACAACAACAATATGTGGGTTATTTTAAAACTATCAACAACATTTGAAGCATTAAAATGTGCTTCTATTTAATGTCAGTAAGCAACTACAATAAAATAAAAACACTCAAATTATTTTTATATAAACCATAATGAGAACTGGGGTGGGATAAGAACTATTTTCTTCTTCTGTATTTAATTTATAACAAGAAATGATGGTTCAGCTTCTATACTTTAGAAAACAGTGTTGCACATGGACTTAATTTTACAAAAAAATGCAGTGTTCGTGTATGTTTTATTTAAAAAGCAGTGTTAGTCTATACTGCCAAGTCATTCCTCTTTCCATGAAATATGGCTAATTTTTCCCCTTTCTACTGTGATATATCTTCATAATTTCATGATTTATTTGGTAGTATTTCTAAATATTTGAGAAATTTATAAAAAATATATTCTTTCCAACTTTAAAGCTATTACCAAAAGTTAGACCAATGTAAAAAAATTTCCAGTAAAAACAAACAAAAAATCCAGGCATCCAAATGTTTCCAATTTTACAGACTGATCATTGAATAGTCCTACCAATCAGAATAATGCTTACTTTTCTTATTTTATTCAGAAGTTTTTATGATACCAAATTGATTGTTAATTTATCTCAAATTTTATTGAAACTACATTTTTCTGGAGGAAATTCTTTTAGTGAATTTTCAGCGAATCTTATTCTCAGTCGTCTTTAGTTGTAGAAATTTTGCTTTTGCTGACCTAGACTCTGTGTAGCCAGAAAATGAAAATACTATTAATTCTTGACTGTTGATACTTATCAAAGACACTCAGGATCACCACAGGCTAACCTGTAATAAAAGCACATCTTATTTTCATTCTGAATTTTGAATCACATTGTATCTTCATATACTAAGATTTAGGGAACTCCAAGACCTTAAGAATAGACTTGTGACATGACAATCTGACTTCAGACTCCCAATGATCAACCAACCATTTGGATACTCTTGGAGAATTACTTACCCTCTCAAAGCCTCAACTTCCATTTAAAAAAAATGTGGATAATAATAATTGTCTCATTCATTTGTTATGAAAGATAAATGGGTTATGGAACTTAATTTAGAATTACAAGTTCCATAGAGGTGCTCTGTTTTGTTTGCCTCTGTACCCCAAGTGATTATCATGCCTTACACAGAAGAAGCCTTGTAAAATGTTTCTTGAGTCAATGAGTGAATAAACATATAATGGATCAAATGGATCAATGACTAAAGAACTTATATAATACCTGATATATTGGACTCATCCCATAAATTATAGTTATCACTAACACTCTTATTACTGTTTTATGATGCATTGTCCACTTTTATCTTTAAATTCACCCAAGATTTTATGGTTTGACACTTTTAAGAAAATATTTTGATCAGTTATCATAATTTTGATTAATAAAACTTCTGTGGCCCGAAATCCATGATAGAGAAAATCCTTATACAGCTCTCATGAAAAGCCATTCATACATTTTACCGTGTTATGCCAATCAACAAAGACTTTCATATCCTTTAATTTCAAAATTTATTCACTTAAGAAATGTCCATTTAATTACTTTCAATGAAAACATAAAGATTGAAAATTATAAGTTATTTTTATGAGATATTTTTAGACACATATTTTCCAGATTTCTCTCGTCTTCCCACCACGTTCTTAATCAAACACTTCTCCAAACACTCACCATATGGACAGGTACACAGTCTCTACCTCTCTGTCTCTATCTCCTTTCTTTGGTTCTCCCTTTAAAAAAAATCTCTTCTAGAGACTATAGGTGTTTGACAATACCTTGCTGTGGAAAAGACATCACTATAAGCCACACTTGTTCCTTATTTCATGGTATTGGCCATTTTACCTGTGGAGTATAAAGACTTAATGCTGAACACGAACCACACCCCTCCCGGAGCTGATCTGTTTTGTAGGCTGGGCTTCTTGGCTCAGGAATTTTGCTATTCTCTCTGAAGTTCCGCTATGAGCCAAAAAAGCAATGAGCAGAATTTTGAAATCCCTTCGGGGTGAAGCCAAAATGAGGATAGTGAAGCAAAGGCAACACATTGGGATGCAAGTCAAGTCCAGAAACCTGTGGTCGTGATAAAATCCCTCCTAAATCCAAAATGATTAGCGAAACTATGCTTATAAATCTTGAAGGAAAAGGTAAAGGAACCAGACAGCATGTCTTTGTTGTCACCACGCATACCTCATCAAGTAATTCCAAGGCACTATCTTATGCTAGAGCCCTCCTGGTGCAGTGGTTAAGAGCTCAGCCGCTAATCAAAAAGGTCAGCAGTTTGAATCCACTAGCTCCTCCTTGGAAACATTATGGGGCAGTTCTACTCTGTCCTATAGGGTCACTATGAGTCAGAATCTACTGGACTGCAACAGTTTTTACTTATTTATTTATTTTTATTTATGCTAGTCTGATAGTATTTGCCAGTGTGACAGTAATTGGCCATCCTTGTTCCACTGTTAAAACAGAGCAAACCCTAGTTTCCCTATAAAATAAAACTAAGTCCCAGCTTGGATGCTCCAGCTACTTTAAAACTGGTACTATAACAGAACTTTTACAAGTCATGTAAAGAAACAGTTCTTTCCTGTAAATAAACTAACAAAAAACCACAGCAAAAGACTGGAGAATTGCAGGGCAGGAGAATGAAGGACCTCCATTTATTCTAGTCCATAATTTCTTTACGGAGAAGTGTATAAACAGTTTGAAAAGGCCCATGTTTCTATATGGTCCTTTGTAATCTGGCCCAAAACATAATACAGCAGCTCTTCATGATGAGGACAGTGCCTGGAGCCTGGCTGCCTGCATCAGGAGAGCTGGGAAGTTACACACAGTGTGTTTGCTGAAATTCTTTTCTCAGGGAACCTACCAAGACATAATAAAGGATGTAATATTTATAATAGATTAGAGGAACTCTTTGCCTTTTGCCCATCAGGATATCTCCAGTGCTGGGTAAAATGTCTGTTACATAACACCGAACCCCAAACATCCAAAACCCTTTGCCGTCAAGTCGATTCCGACTCATAGTGACCCTACAGGACAGAGTAGAACTGCCTCCATAGGGTTTCCAGGGAGCAGCCGGTGGATTGGAACTGCCCACCATTTGGTTAGCAGTCATAGCTCTTAAACCACTAGACCACCAGGGCTTGCGTAACATAGTAGGTGTTTAATGATTATTTGTAGAATGAATGAATGAAAGAATAGGCTCTGGTTAATTGATTAAATAGGATTTCTGGATTCATTTATGTTCATTTTGTCAACAAACAGTTTGTGAACAATTTAGGCAACAACAGTTTCAATCTTTTAATTTTGATGATGGGGAATTTGATGCCCAGAAATTTAAAATGCCAGCAGCCTATTCTGAGAGGAACAGACATGAACATGGCCCTCAGGGGCTTGATGACATTTTTCCAGAGAAATTGTTAAGAATTAGGAGTTAGAGACAATGCTGGTGAAGAATTTTACCTCAAGTTACATCACAAAAAGTTTTGTATTTGCTAAAATCCTGTTCTCCTGTCGTCCAAATCCAGGTCTTTTCTCTTAGTACGATTGTGGCCCAGTTTTGCAATGAGAAATTCCTCTTCTAAGGAAAAAAAAAAATCCCACAACAACTCTCTACTGCTCTTCTTCGCACTTAGACCGTGGTCCAGGATCAGTCTGAGGTTTTTGTCAGGCTGAAAGCAGCATACTTTGCAATAGCTCCCCATGTTAACTCCCTAACCACCCTCCCCCTAGTCTTTTCCCAGAACGCATTTGCAATGCCAGTTTTTACCCGAGTTAGCAACTCAGTCAACAAGGGTTGAATGAGAATCTGGTCACGTGCACTAATTTGCAACGTTCACAATCCTTCTTGCTCACCCGTCTGAGTTTGGGCAAGTCAGTATAACTGGATTCTGAGGAAGTTTATAAAAGGCCAGGAACCCCTAAACCTCCCTTTCAGCTAAAACAAATACCTTGTGCTTATAGGATTAGGTTTTGTTACCCACTGAAGTAGCGCAAGGACTTAAGTTTAAGTCATCTCTGCCAATATTAATAGTAGACTTGCCTTATTTTCTAAATTCACGCTTCATATGGTTAATATAGTCACCAGTACAGACTTCTTCTCGAAAGACAGTACCTTAAAAGATGTTCTTAGGAGGATATGAGGTGTACCTTTGAATTCAAGCAGTCTGGGGACAAGACAATAAATTCCTTGCCTGTTTCTCAACTGTTTCCTATCAAATAGTTTAAGAAGTTGACCTTCTTTGAGTTAGTAAGCACTGCCTGTTTCCCCTACAAAAGAGGAACACTGGCTACACCACAGCAATGCAAAAGTTTTAAATTTATTTTGTTTTTCCAAGTATTTAGCAACTGAGCACGTAACAAGAATTGTCAATCCATAAAAAAGAATAATTTTCTAAATGTTTCAAAAAAGATAAGTAGATTCTAGGAAGGAGAGTTAAAAATAACATGGGATTGTACCAATTTGTCAGATTAATGGACATGAACAAGATACAGTGTGTTTACAACTCCCTATTTCTACTCTAACAGCACTAAGTACAAAAAACAAACTAAAAGAAGAAAAAGAGATGTTTTCCACTTATTTCTGGAGGTTACAGGTAACCCGTACATGGGGATGAATTAAAATTCTATGGACTGGTAAATGAAAAGCTCAGGACTAACCACCATTCAAAACCAGCCCTAACCAAGGACCATCTCCAATCAGAAGAGACTCAAACATAGATTTACCTTCTTTATGTGAAAAGATCAAAAGATCTTCTATAAATATTACACTAATAGAAGGAAAAATT
>NW_004443948.1:3940030-3973842 GCF_000243295.1 Trichechus manatus latirostris | reverse complement strand
ACATACACATTTAAGTGACATTGACTACGCTCTAGAAGGAAAAATTTAAACAGTGCTTATTAAAGTGTCTGAGATCTACTAACATTATTTAAATTTATAATTCTATGTTACATTTATTAACGCAAATTTGTTAAATTTATTAAAGCAAATGGCAGCTAAATGTTAGTTAATTATGGAACAAAATCATGGTCTTTTGTCAACAATCCCTCATTAGAGACTATAATTTTTTGATACCTGAAAATATTATGGGGTGATTCCTAATACATGTTTTTTACACTTGACTCCATAATAAGGAGTCTATAATGAAACAGACAGCACCAAACCACTGCTTATTTGGTATTTTTCTGTCTGATGTGACAATATTAGCATCAAAGTAATTGAAAATTATAATTCTGACCAAGCTTCAGTGCAGAATCATCACTTTAAGTCCTTTGGAGGGTAAGATAGTGTGCAATAAATAAACAAACCAATGCATCTTATATGATAAATACATACAGATAAGTAATAGAAGAAGTTGGTCCCCCGTACTGCTTGGTTACTGACTGCACTGTTCTTGCTCCTTGTGTGTCTAGGCAAGAGTATAGTGCTTGACCATCATGGGGTACCAAGTCTCATCCAGAATGTTGTTCCATGTCTTTAAAGCAAACTACTCTTTCCACACTGGAATATTATGTTGCATGAGTGAGGAAGAGTGTGGAGCGGGAGCTGCTATTCTTAGAGGAAGTATTTTTAGAAAATTAGAAGGCTAATATTGAGGTCTTCCAATGAGAAGATATCTCCATTGCCTTTAATGAAAATATCAATTGTGTGGTAGACAGAATAATGCCCCCCGCCAAAGATATCTACATCCCTGAAACCTGTGAATATGTTAACTTATGCAGGAAATGGGAATTTACAGATGTGATCTGGATGACGTTGGTGGCTCCAGTTTAATCACAAGGGTCCTTATAAGAGGGAGGCAGGAGTATCAGAGACAGAGAAGGAGATACGCCCATGGAAACTGAGACAGAGAGAAATTTGAAGATGTTACGCTGTTGGCTTTAAAGATGGAGGAAGGGGGCACGAGCTAAGGAATGCAGCTTACTTCTAGAATCTAGAAAAGGCAAAGAACAGATTCTCCCCTAGAACCTCCATAAGAAATGCAGCCCTTGATTTTAGCCACATTAGACTTTTTCAGACTTCTGACCTCCAGATATGTAAGATAATAAATCTGTGTTGTTTTAAGCCATGAAGATTGTGGTAATTTTTTACAGAAGCAATAGGAAAGTGATACAAATGGGTATTGTATATTGAATAAAAGTGAAGTTTCTGGAGCTGGACTGCTTGGGTTTGAATCCTCATTACTGTGTGATATTGAGCTATTTAATCATCACGTGACTCAGTTCCTTCACCTGTAGAATTGTGATGATAATAATAGTAACTACTTCAAAGGGTTGAGGCAAGAACTAAATGAATTAATATACGTAAAACACTTAGAAAAGAGCCTGTCATGAAAATAAAATCACTGTATATGCACTAGCCTTTATTGTAAGAATTGGAGAAATTGGTATATCTGGCATTTAACTGATTCTATTCATTTATCTGTCACCTGCTCAGCTGGTGAATGATTGCTAGCTTGGTCCATTGGCCAGGTGATTTTCTGTCTGCGGCGTGCAGAAAGATGTTGTCTACTAGTCTATTACTTTCCTGTTCTGCTGGAATGGTTCATGGTCCATCTCTTTCCACAAAGCAGGACAAGGTCATTTCAAAGCATCCTGAGGCAAAAGTCAAGTGGATTATGGTCAAGATTCTAACATTAAATTAATAGAGAGAAAGTGCAGTAAAAGAAATATTGGGACCAAATATAAAGTCAGAGTTACAGGAGATGTCAAATCTGAGCAACATTGACAATATCAGATTTTGTTGTCTGATCTAAGGCTGAAAAAGAAAGGTAACAGAGAAAGAGGCAAGGCATAGGAAAGACTATAAATACTTGGAAAATCTGCACAAATTTACTCATTCCGTGTTTTGTGGTGATAGAGTTTCCCTAATCTACTTTTAGTCCAAAAATCATTCCAAAGTCCCAGGCATCTCTTTCTAATAGTTAGCTAGTCGTCTTTACATATCTTCTCTCCATAGTACTTATCTTACATGATTAATGATACTAACATTCCATTCAGAAACAGAGCTATCAACGTCTCCCTCATAGCTAATATCTAATTTACCAAGTTCCATCAACTCTACCTGCCAAGTAAATCTCAGTCTGCCTTCTATCTCCATCCCCACAGTTTAAGCTCTAAAAATCTCTCATCACCTTCCTAACTTTGGAGGTCTTTCTGCCTTAATTCTCACCACGTTTCAAATAATCCTACACATTCTTCCAGAATTATCTTTAAAAAATCAGATGCACTTATGCCACTCCCTTGTTTGAAATACATAATGTATTCTTGTCTTCTTCCTCCTATCTGAAGGAATGTATTTTCTGTTGGGAGGGTTGGTGGGAAAAGAAATCATTTTCCTTTCAAGTATCTTTATATCTCACATCCTCTTCATTCCCTCAAGGCCTTAGGTATCTAGAAACCAAGCCATGAAGAAGTTCAAATGTTTTGTTTTTAAAATTGTTATTGTTTTGTCTGTTGCTATGATTCTTGTTGTTGTTGTATATCTGTTCTGACACTTTCCTCCTGGAAGTAAGGGACGCAGCAGTTTATCTGCTGGGCTGGGATGGCAGGGAGAAGGATGAATGCAGGTGCGATAGAAAAACAGAAACATAAAGTAATATCTTCACAATCTTATCGTGTCTCATACCACAACTAAGATATGATGCAGAAACAGGGATCAGGATCCAAAACTACTAATATTTGACCAAGGCTGCTCTAGGCCAAATTTTGAAGTGGAAGAAGTTGGCCTTTGGCCATCATATTCTCACACATTTATCATCTCATCAACTCTTCCTTTCTTTTCATTTTAGTTCATCAGTTTCCTCCTGAATCTACCAAAATGCTTCCATGAAAAGACTCTCTTAGTATTCATTTACCATTAAATGTGGAAAAAACTTTAAAAAGTGGTAAATTCAGAAGAGTTCATTTTTTCACTTTAAGCTTATATACATGTTATAAATTATAATCATGAGCAAAGAGCAGTAGGGGGAATGTGGTACACATATTTAAAACCAAATACATCCTCCTGATTCTGAAGAAAAAAGTAAAACCCAGTCTTTTCTCCATGGTGTTTCAAGGGGCCAGACCAGGAAGCTGGCTAAGAAAACAGATGTCTATGAGACTATACCAACCACAAATTTTGTTGTCTGCTTGTAGGCAATTGGAAAATAGAATTTCTAGTAATTCTTTCTTTGACTAACTTGTTATCCAGTTTTGTGAGGGGTGACTTTGAGTTCAGTTACTTGTCCTAATTCGCAAGAATGATTTTGTGGGTCTTCTCTAACTGCGAAGCACAAGCTACCAAGCTTGATTTACATCATTATAGAGGATTATATATATATGTATCATTTTTATGCTATTATTTCCATATGAGTGTTGATGGGTAAACATTCTTTTTTATACTATCTTGGGCCATTGATAAAGCTTAAATGTATTTAGAGATTTTTTTTTTTAACTACAAGGTATATAGCAGAATAAAAAAAAAAAAACCCCATTGCCGTCAAGTCAATTCCAATCCATAATGACCTTATAAGACAGAGTAGAACAGCCCCATAGGGTTTCCAAGGAGCAGCTGGTGGATTTTAACTGCCAGCCTTTTGGTTAGTAGCTAAGTTCTTAACCACTGTGCCATCAGGGCTCCATAGAGTAGAATAGTAAACTGAAAATTTTTCAACTTTCACACAAAATAATTTGTCTAAAGATGTGATTGTAAGTTACATACAGACTTGGGACACAATTTTACTTTTATAGTAAAGGAACAAAAGATCATTAATATTCAGCAATGTATATATTTCTAATCCTTCGTTAAAGTACTAATATTAAATACTTTAAAAGTAGATAAAGCTTGTATACAATATGCACCAATGAAACAGTTACGCTTTTGAAATTTTTAAATTGTCATTTCCAAATATAGAGGCCAAGGGCAACTTTTTGGTTCATGCATAATAAGGCCAAGAACAAAACCTTGAAATAGACCCAAACCATTTGAAGGCTTACATATCCTTGTTTCTGCAGCTGTGCATTCTAGAGGAGTCTACAGATATCTAACAGTTTACATTTTACAGATTTCACTGAAAAGGAAAACTTTGTTTTTATGACAGAAAACTATTTTTGGTAAATATACATATAAATGAAACCAGAAGGTGCACTTCAGTGATTAGCTGAAGGGCAAATTTTATCTATTTACCATTTTTTTAATTATTATTCTCATCTGATTTTGTCTCAGATGTGTTCTAGTTTCATTTGCCTCCTTTGTGCTTCATGGTTTTCTTCCCTTAATCCATAGTTTATGAAGTGTTTATTGATGAATTTCTGAATGTTAAATTGACTCCAATGTTCTTAGAATTAATTATATCCTCTGCCTGGCCCATTACTTTTCTATCAAAAAGTAGCTTGCACACTTAGGAAACTATTAATTTTCTCTACTTTCTACCTTTAACAGAGGAACCCAAATCATTTAATAAACAAATTTATGAGTTGGTTCCATTTGATTCAGAAGGTAAGCTGTCTGGAATAAAAACAGCTTGACTTATTCTTGACAGTTTTCCTTCATTGTTTGACACTGGCCAACAAGCAGAGATTCCATTTATCACAAGGCAATATAAAGTCATCAAAACACACGCAATATATGCTAACTGTCAGTGTCTTTTCTCAGTGTGTTTATTTTCCAAAATTGTGAACGCCCATTACTTGGAAGTCACTAGGAACATAAAAAGATAAGTAAATACTGGATTTAATCTTCTGTGAGATTGATATTTTCAAAACAAGCTTTAGAGTTTTCTGGTTTTATAAGACAGTTAATATGAAATTATAAAATTAGTTATTGCAACTATTGTTTCAGGAGAGAATTTAAAGAAAAAAACATTTCATTTACTCCGTTTTAAAGCATATGTGATTGCATCTATGTATATGTCGGCAAAGAATATTGAATATATCATGGACTGCCAGAAGAATCAACAAATCTGTCTTGGAAAAAGTATAGCCATAATGCTCCTTGGATGAGAGGATGGCAAGACTTTCTCTCATGTACTTTGGACATATTATCTGGAGGGACCAGTCCCTGGAGAAGGACATCATGCTTGATAAAAAAGAGGGTCAGTGAAAAACAGGAAGGCTCTCAACAAGATGGATTGACACAGTGACTGCAACAATGAGCTCAAACATAGCAATGATTGTGAAGATGGCGCAGGCCCAGGCAATGTTTGGTTCTGTTGTACGTAGAGTCACTATGAGTTGGAAGAGACTCAATGGTACATAACAACAACAACAACTTGTCTCTGTACTTGCACAGAAATAAAGTAGAACTTAGCTATTGTGTGATACAATATTTTGTCTGCTAAGTGGGTCTCACTTTCATATTGCTCAAAATAAACAAAAAACAAAAAAACCCAAACTCATTGGTGTCGATTCCGACTCAAAGCGACCCTGTAGGAAAGAGCAGAACTGCCCCATAGGGTTTCCAAGCCACGGCTGGTGGATTCGAACTGCCAACCTTTTGGTTAGCAGCTGTAGCTCTTAACCATTGTGCCACCACAGCTTGTGTTCAAAATAAGACACCTATTTTTCTGTATTTACTCTGATTAACCTAACAAAGCTACTTGTTGGAGTTAAGAGCAATACTTGACCAGCAATTTTTAAAAGTACCAAGGTCATAAATGATAATAATAGTAATACAAACTGACAATCATAATAAAGGCTAAGGAACTGTTAATATCTGGAAGACGCTAATGAGAAATAACAACTAAATGCAATATGGAAGCCTGGATCCAGGCCTGGAACAGAATGAGGGGAATTAGCGGAATAACTTGTAAAATTAGAATAACATCTGTAGTTTATTCAATAATATCACATGAATGTTCCTTTCCTGATTTTGATAATTGTACTATGGTTATGTAAGATGTTATAGTTCTTGGAAGCAAAGTGAGGGATATGTAGAAATACTCTACAAGTTTTGTGAGTTTTCTATAAGTCTAAATGAGTTCAAAATAAAACAAATTAAAAATTGAGGTAATTGAGATGAAATAAATGTCAAATTAGGAAAAAAAATATCAGGAATATAAAGACTGGTTAATGAAAAGTAAATAATGCTAAATAAATAAGATTCTGGAAAATGTTTAGTTTTTTTTTTTTTTTTTTTAATTCTATAGAAGAAGATAAATTTTTTTTTGTGATTTCAGGTATAGTCCTACTAAGACACAAAGATCACAACTGTTAAGTGAGTTCACCAAAACAAAAGTAATTAATTGAAAAACTCAAGTAATTATGGGTATGCCTCACATAGTCTTTTTATCACATAATTTTCTTAGAGTTTTTTTTTCTTTTCTTTTGAATTATTTCTCAGTCAGTTAGTGCACACATTTAAGTTTTTTTTTTTCAGGAAATAGACACGAATGGTACGTTTTTCTTTGCTTCTGCTTACTTAACAATGAGTTATTTTTACACTTATAAGTAAATGGCTGAATCTATTTACAATTATCTGATCACAGCAACTTGTCCTCAAATTTCTGTCTTTTCCCTCTTTATAGTTACCCATTTTCTTTTTCCTGCCCAGATGATTCTAGGAGTCTATCTTCATCATGGAGATTAAAAAGATATTATTAATATATATCTAGGATATATAGGTCTTTTATTATTATTGTTGATTTAATACTAATAATGGACTCTTAATCTGTAGATACATGCCTGTATTCAGCACAGGAAAGTTTTAGTCCATAAGGTATTTTATTCGCTTATATTTTGCTCTGTTTTATTCTTTGGAGACAATTACTTTTATGTTGGAGCCACATTCTCTGTCCTTCATATCTGTTAACACATGACCCCCTGTTTTCCTTCCTTCCTCCCTCTCCTTTACCTCTCTCTTTCTCTATATTCATCTCTCTCTCTCTCTTTCTCTTATTATCTCTGTTTTCTTCCTATGAATTCTGGGTAGTTCCATAATTTTTTTTTTACTTTATTACTAATTTGTATTGCTTAGATTCTGCTTATTACTGTATTATATGCATACGTTAATTTGAATATTGTATTTTGACTATTGCATTGCTTTTCTGCTCTGCTTTGGCACATCATAGTTTCTGAGGTTCCCTTTAACCTTCATCAGTAACATTTTCTAAATTCTTTTAAAGATTGTAACTCCCTGTATGCAACACAGCTGAGGGTAAAAATAGACACTTCAAAGGAGATATTGATAAACTGCAAAACAATCAGATGTTAACAAAGGGGAGCAGAGGTCTTCAAACTGTACTATGTGAGAATGAATAAAAGTTTGAAAAGGTTTAAGAATAAAATAGAGGAGCTTCTTCGTATCTTGACTGTGGTGATGGATACACAAGCATGCACAGGTGATAAAATTGTATAGAACTTAACACACACACATATACACATACATACACAAACGAGTACAAGTAAAACTGAGAAAATCTGAATAAGGTCTGGGGACTGGATCACTCTCAACATCCTGGTTGTCATAGTATACTATAAAACCCAAAACCAAACATGTTGCCGCCAAGTTCTACTTATAGTGACCCTATAGGACAGAGTGGAACTGCCCCATAGGGTTTCTAAGGAGGGGCTGGTGGATTCTAACTGCCAACCTTTATGGGGAGCAGCCAAGCTCCTAATCACTGAGCCACCAGGGTTCCATATTATACTATAATTTTGCAAAATGTTACCATTCGGAGAAACTGGGCAAGATTTACAAGGGATATCTTTGTATTGTTTCTTACAATTAAAATAAACAAATGAAGGCAAAATAAACACATTCCCCTATTTAAAAATACAGACAGCGAGATAAGATTGGAGTCTGAAGACATTTGCTGTTCTATCATGGGGAAAAGGAAATAAATTTATTTTGTGTGATTCTTAAGGAGACAGCAATCTTTTTCTATGAGGGGCCAGACAGTAAATATTTCAGACTTTGTGGGCCATAAGGTCTCTGTGGCATTACTCATCTCTGCCACTGTTACACAAAAGCAGCTATAATCTCTATGTAAACTCTAACAAGCATGGCTGTGTCCCAATGAAACTTTGAATTTCTGTACTTGTACAGAAATTTGAATTTCATGTACTTGTCATGTATTATGAAATATTATTATTCCCTTGATTTGTTTCTCAACCATTTCTAAATGTAAAATTTATTCATAGTCTGCAGATCATACAAAAACAGGAGCTCTGGTTTGCTAAGAGCTATAGTTTGCTGACCCCCTGCTATAGAGAGACAGATTTTGGTTGAAAACAATGAGATAGTTTACAACAATGGAACTGAAGCTAGATGGTCTCTCTGTTAAGACGGTAGAGAGGCTTCTGGCAAAATAGATGAGAGACTGAAATTGGTGGTCCACAATGTCTTCCAATTTGAAGATTCTGTGATTCTGTGGTCTTGTTTTGTCCTGATATGTGATAATTTAATGAGTAAAAGAGATTTTATTAGTTATTTAAAAGTAATTCTTTTTTTGGTCTCAAAATAATAACTTATTTTTTTGTAGTATGTTTTAAAAAAAATAATCTGGATTCTTGCATTTCCTGAACCTGAAAGTTACCTTTCAGCCCTGAATTCTTCTTTGCATTCTGATTTATATCTGATATTCAGGTGACTTCCTTGGTAAGTTTACTTAATTTTTGTAGTGGAAGCCATAGTTTAGCAAAGGTTGTGGTGCTTATTAAGTGTTCATTGAAAGCTAACTGTTCTTTTCATGGTTGTTATTATTATTGTTAGTTATCAATTTTGTATAACCATAGCCATGCCACAGAGAACAAGAAACAACAACTCAGAGGACAAAGACCCCCATGTAAATTTAGTCCACTGAGATATTAATGTATAAAGGCAGAAATATTTTATTTTCAAGCTTTGGGAAGGTTTGTTGTTCCTCATGGCCATATACTTGAAATTCAGTCTTAATGATCTCTTCTCGTTAAGACTTTGGAATCTGTGTAAATTCCAGCACCACTCAGGGGGCTACCAGATTCAACCGTTATGAGGGGGGACTGATGCAGGTTTTGTGGAGTCTAAAACTCTCTTTCGGATAAGTAATACCCAATTATGAATAAAAATTAGGGTCAAGGCTTTGAAGCAGGCTGTGCAAGAGGGGATATCTGAAATTTAATTTTTCTGAGTTTGATGGTAAATTCACCTCAATATTCAGATTCGTTATTAAGAGCCTTTTGAATCGAGAGAGGGAAGACATCCAGGCTCAGAAAAATTGAGTTTCTGTGAGTAATGAGATTTTCAGCAAATTTGTTGTGCTAGAAAGTGAGTGGAACCAATGTTGCCAAAGACAAACTCCACCTAACTCACAGTTCAATCTTTGTCACTTTCCTTTTATGGCCTCTTCATTATTGGTAATATGAAAAAGACAATGTTTCCAGTCACCTGTCAATACAGCACTCCTAGCCTCAACAACTGAAAAGGCAAATAAACTCAAATAACCCATTAAAATGCATCCTGAGAATAAATAAATGTGGATTTCAGTAAAGAAAGACTGTGGTAAGTTATGAAAAACAGGCAGTCCCTGACTTACGACATACTTGAGTTATGAACCGCACTTAGAACCCTCCATTTTTTTTTTTTGGTACAACTTATTGTTAGTAATATGTTCTACAAACAACTTTGCAGTGCGTAATTTATTGATGTTGTCATTCTCAGATGTAATGTTTCCAACTTCCAAAGACAAATAAAGATTAGATTTATAAGATACCAATAATAAAAGGCAATAATAATGAGAACTAAAAAAAAAAATCAAGATAATCGACTTACAGTAGAACCAACTTACTACGGAGTAGTCATCAGAATGAAACCCGGTCAAAAGTCGGAAACTACCTGTAGTGATGCAGCTCATGAGAACATCTTTTGGAAAGGCATCGTCTTCTAAAAGTAATCAAAGCTTCAGAATCTAGGAAAGTGTGGATCTCTGAGCCGGTAGTCTCATGTTCTCTGAGGCAGTTCTGGCTTTCATCCCATTTGTCATTAAGCACACACACTGAAGCATGTAATTATGTCAGCATGCTGAGAATTGAACTGCTGCTACACGAGCATATGTCTTTTCCTAAATGCCCTCTGAGCAATAGCTGATCAATGAGCACATCTTTGGTGGTTCATGCCAATGTTTTTGATTTAGGTCAATCAAATGTAACTGAATCTTTTGAATCTCAGCTGAATATTAGAATTTTATCCTTATGGATAGGAAGAGTCATATCTACATTTTGCTGGATGGAATTTCATCAGATACATAGAAGTAGGGGATCTGAGGTGCAACCTTGTGAAAGCCCCATGAATCTGAATGTGTGGCTATCTATAACGTCAAAGGCAAATCGATTATCTATTAGTTGTTTTAAACTATGGTGCTGCTACAGTTGTAAGGTACATTTCAAATCATTTTTCAACAACAAGGAAGTTCAAAATACATGCTAACCCTTAAAAATTACAGCAGATTTGAGAGAATCTATAAAATCTATCTGTTTCATATGCTGTGTTAGATGTTTTCTTCATCCAAAGGAAAGGGGTAGGATTATAGTCATAGATAGTGCATACCCCAAAATATTCATAAAGTCTAAATAGCTACTTTCATTACTCAATTAATCATTAATTGTTTTTGGAATGATTCATCTAAAACAATGGTGCTGTTATTTGATACACCCAACATTCCATATCATATAGCAAATAGGAACCTCATCCATCATGTGTAACTCAGTACAGGAAGTTTGAGAAAAACTGGCCGAGTTGTGGTCCCCTGATGTCTGCAAATCCATAGACGTACAGGTATTGCTTGAAGATAAAATAGACTATATCTCACGCATATCTTTACAATACTTTTTTCAATATATAAATGCTGTTGAAGGAGCCCCGGTGGTGCAATAGTTAAGTGCTCGACTGTTAACCGAAAGGTTGGTGGTTCAAATCCACCTAGGGGCTCCACAAGAGAAAGACCTGGCAATCTGTTCCCATAAAGATTACAGCTTAGAAAACACTATGGGGCAACTCTGCTCTGTCACATAGGGTCTCTATGAGTCAAAATCAACTCAATGGCCTATAACAACAACAACAAATGCTGTTTTGAATTAAGATGACTTTTTAAGAGTTACTGAATTCAAAATAGATCTTTGCCCTTAATGTGTTTTCACGTTTAATGGACACTTATCATACAGTCACTATCACATGAGGGTTTGTGAAATATTTTAATATTTTTTAAAGTATCACATGAAAAAAATATCAATTAATGGAATTCTTCAAAGGTAGAAGTTGGTATTTACATAATAATACTACTCTTCCCATGAGTCTTTTCTTAATACGTCCTCCCAGGATCCTGGGCAGGAGAAATGGACTTTGTAAGGAATATGCCCACAATAGAAGCTGATTGATGGACATTGTATTTTGCCCCATATTCTCCTTATTCTATGAATTTAGAATCATTTTCTTTTACTGTTGTTGCTAATGGAATTACGTTTTCTCCAACATGATTTATGAGCCAAATCTTTACATACAAAAACCAATGAGTCCTTAAAGTACCTAAGAGTGTCTAGCCTAAATCTGACTCCAAAAGGTTGCCCCTTTTCACCTGGATAATCCCTCAGTGCCAACTAGCTCATTTTAATGTTCTTTGATTAAAAACAATTGTGATTTATAGAGCCGAGGTAATAGCTCCGTTTAAGATACGGCTGTTATTAACTACATAGCATGAGAGCTCTCAGACAACAGCTTTTCAGTAGAGTATTATGGAGCAACTGTAATATATTCCAATAGCTACAGCCCATCATCTTTTAAAGTGCCCTATGAAAGAATGTGGCACAAATACACATCTGAATGAGCTTCATGAAACCAATTGTATTCATTTTGTTAGACTTTTTTTTTTAATCACATTTTCACTACAGCTATATTTGGATATGCCTTACATAACATGCGAGTCATGGTGGCATAGTGGTTAAGAGATCAGCTGCTAACCAAAAGTTCGAACCCACCAGCTGCTCCTTGGAAACCCCATGGGACAATTCCCTGTTCTATAGGTTCGCTATGAATCGGAATCGACTTGACAGCAATGGTTTTATATAACATGGCAGATTACAAATGACAAATTCAGCCATCCTGTGTTTCATAAAACTTTCCTATGCTTCACTTATATGCTGACTACAATTTTTTTAAAAACGTCTTTTACTTAATTACAGTAAAACCTGTGAAAGCTGAACCTGTGTACGGCAGAAACCCGTCAGAGAAGAAAACTCAAGACTGAAATGAGGTAGGATTCTTAATAGAGAGTGATAGAAAAGTGGTTAAGACTGCACCCTGTCAGTGGTGGAAAACTTGCAAGACCTAGAAAAGGTAGGCAGTCTTGTCAAGTTCCAACTCTCATAGGTTTCACTATATTTATTTGTTGTTTAATCCCCAAATCTTAACAGATTTTGGGGATTAATTCTTTCTTAACTTTCTACTATTGAAATTTAATGACTTTTGGCAGGGAAGTAAATGACATTTTGGGGGAAAGTAAATGTTCTTTTTATCTTTAAAAAAAATTAGATATGTGACAAGTCTTGTTTTACTGTGGTGGCTTGCTTGTTGCTGTGATGCTGGAAGCTATGCCACTGGTATCTCAAATATCAGCAGGTTCATCTATGGTGAACGGGTTTCAGCAGAGCTTCTAGACTAAAACAGACTAGGAAGAAGAACCTGGCAGTCTACTTCTGAAAAAATTGGCCAGTGATGTCACTTTGAGGACGAAGATATACCTGACCCAGGCCATGGTATTCTCAATCACCTCATATGCATGCAAAAGCTGGACAATGAATAAGGAAGACCAAAGAAGAATTGATGTCTTTGAATTATGGTGTTGGAGAAGAATATTGAATACACCTTGAACTGCCAGAATGAACAAATCTGCCTTGGAAGAAGTATAACCAGAAGACTCCTTAGAAGGAAGGATGATGAGACTTTACCTCATGTACTTTGGACATGTTATCAGAAGGGACCAGTCCCTGGAGAAGGACATCATGCTTGGTAGAGCGTCAGTGAAAGAGAGCAAGACCCTTAAGGAGAAGGATTGACACAGTGGCTGCAATGATGAGCTCAAGTTCATCAGTTGTAAGGATGGCACAGGACCGGGCAATGTTTCCTTCTGTTGTACATAGGGTCCCTATGAGTTGGAACCGACTCAATGGCACCTAACAACAACAACAATGTGACAAGTAACTAGTATATCTCAAAAGGCAAACAAGTTATCCCATCTTGCTGCATATCTGTACAATCATCCAGTAAAGGAATATTTGAGGTCAATAGTATAGTACTGTTTTGAAACACCATGGAGATCTGTTTTTGAAAATCTTTCCTTAAGCCTCCACCAATGAACCATCTATATTATTATGAGTGATAGTCTCATCAAACAGATCTTCAGAGCTCCCCTTTAAGGTTTGTCCAGAGAGCAAGACAATATATTTGAATGTGAGAGCTGAATGAACCCGAGAGTCATTTAGTTAAGATTTTTTTTTTTTTTTTTTTTAATTTTACTGATAATGAGAGCTCAGACCAGAGAGGTGATTTGTCCAAGGTCACGCCAAGGTCATGGCAGAGCTCTGCTGCTTTTATGCTCCCTTCATTATCACATTCTGCTTCTGCTCCCCTCGCCCAAGCCTTTCCCCTTAGCACGGGTTTAAATAAAGGTCTAGAGGTATTGGGGCAATAGTTATAAATGGTCTAACTTCATTGTAATCTTTTCTCCTTCCAGTTTCTCTGAAAGTAAAAAATTGCTCTGCAGTTTTTGACTCAGAGTCAAACAACATTTTGGCAGTGACTTTCCTTTTTCCAGGATTCTTTCACTTATAATACACTGAAATGGTAAAACCTGAATTGGCAGTAGTCAAGCAAGGATCCTGAAAAAATGGTTGTGTCCTGACACCCCTCTGAATTAGTTGGAAGGACTGAGTAAAACAGCTCTAAGGATGTTCCAAGGTAGACTAGGATACTAGGGCATTTCAGGCCATTGAGAAGGGTATAACATACAAGGGTGAATTATTGGGGATGCTTACCTTTGCCCCAGAATCCTAGATCAATCGAGTTTTCAAGAGGAAATATGATAGGGAAAAGAGAGACAAGGGATTTAGAAGATTTTCCTGAGCTCAGGAGGCATGAGTTAGTCATGGTCTAACTGTAAAAGCTATAAATCAAACTTCTAAAGACCAGTGCTGTTTGAATTAATATTCGCAGAAAGCGACCAAAGAGTTTCAGAAATATTACAACCACAGGGTTGCTAAGCATCCTTCTAATGTACACAGAAGAAGACTAAGGACTAAAGACACAGGCCAAGACTATTTAAATAGAAGGATCTCAAATGATCCTGAAAGCAATGTGACCTGAATGCTTCCAGACCCTGATAGGAGTGAGTTCTGCCAGTGTGGACTTACAAATGAAAATGTTGTGCAATGGCTTTTCTAAAATAAAAAAATGATTCCACTGAATTTACCTCTAGTTCCATTCATCTACAGTTTATTATTTTGTCTTTATAGAATTGTTATGAATATAAAATTAGATGATTGAAGGTAAAAGATCTTGCCTAAATTAGGGCTTAAAGTAGTTCCTTTGAAAATATAGTGATTTAATTAATGTTCTATTTTTGTATTATACAAAAATACAGTTCTATATTTCTTAAACTAAAATTTTATTTGCTGTGTTATATTTACTACCACAGAGCAAAGTGAACATCTCACTAGCAACAAGTAAACTAAGCCAACAGAGTTAGTTAAATATAGGAAAATACATCTTTTTGACCACCGCTCTTTTTTTAACAATTCAGTGATTGGTCATCATGCCTGAGTGCATGTACATGCATATGCTGAAAACGATGACAAAGTTTAAGCTATATATCTTCAATTTCAAACAGGAAAAACTCAAATGTAAAGATTGTCACTTATTTAAAACCAAATCCTGATCATGACCCTTAGATATGCTGAGCTGTGACTAATTATTACGCAAGATTTTAAATTGTCTAAAGAGAGATTGAGAAGCCAGAGATTCCATCAAGACCACTTTTCATTTTCACCCGTTCTTCCATCACTCCACAGAACTTGCTTTTAAAAAATCACCAATTATCACAGTTTTGCCAAGTCTAGTGGACCTTTTTAGTGACTTACCTTTAATAACAACTTTCCACATAGCTGGTCTCCCTTCAGTGACACTAAATCTCTCTGCCTTTTCTCCTTTCCTTCTTTGGTCACCATTTTACAATTTTCCTGCTTCTCGTCCTAGGTTAATTTATAGCCTTTAGTGTCATTTTAACATGGAACAATAGTTTCTACCATCCTACTCTATATACATTTTTCTTTCTATCTTCACCACTGGTGGACCGGGAGTCTGGTAAAACTGAGTAAAGTGGACAAAAGACTTTATTGAATCCATAATCCATATCGCTCATAAGAGTAAGTCAACGTGACTTCCTCTTTAGGCTACAGCCTTAAAGACCTGAATGTACCCTTAAAGAGCAGACTGAAAGATCCTATCAGGATGTTGCTAAGAATCACTGTCTTTATGGCTTTGAGGATCTCAAACAGCTGGGTCCTGGAGAAGAGACCCGAGGTGTAGAAAGACCTAGGGAATCTGACAGTTGAAAAGAAAATGTAGGGAGACCACAAGTGTTCGTGAATACCTAATGGAAACTGTTTTCTTTATTGTTAACTGCTTTTTTGTTTGTTTATTGTTTTGTCTTTCCTAGTAATTGACTATATATGTGACCATATTAGATATTAAGGAGATAATTAGTGAGTTACATCAATGCCCAGGACTCCTGTTTTTTTATTCCAGTCAAGACTTTTCCTTGGAATGTCAGACCTTTATTGAGTCATTACTCAATATATACATACCACCTCCAGCTAAGTATTTATGAAAAAGAACTTGTATGCTTTTCTTCACTCTTCCTAAGACTTGCTCTTCTTCCTCTGGTGATCTTTTATCACGCTGTTGCTCATGCAAAAAAATCTAAAAGTTATCGCTAAACCAAAAATCACTTGCTATCAAGTTGATTCTGATTCATAGTGACCCCATGTGTGTAAGAGTAACACTGTGCTCCATAGGGTTTTTCAATGGCTGGTTTTTCAAAAGTAGATCACTAGGCCTTTATTCTGAGGTGCCTCTGGGTGTACTCGATCCTCCAACCTTTCAGTTGGCAGTTGAGCACATAAAACATTTGCAGCACCTGGGACTTCAAAAGTTATTACTAACACTTCAATATTCCACAACCTCTGTTCAAATTTATCCATTCTCCTCCATTTCTGCTATCACTACCCCAGTCTAAGCCATGAGCTTCTTTCGTCGAAACTATTCAATAGGCATTTGCTGTTTTTTTATTATAATTTTTAATTTATTGTCAAGATTATACATGCATTCAACATGGTTTAAAGAGTCAAATATCTCTACAAGGTTTGCTACATATGCAGAGACTTACACACACACAGAGTATCCTGGCATCCTCATCATTTTACATCTCAGGAATAACTATTTTCAAATCTATCAGCTAATTCTTTTGGTATTTACTTCTATATTTACACAAAATAAATATTGCTACTTTTTACTTCAGAATGGAATATTGATTCCCTACATAACATTTTGTATTCCCTAGAGTTCCCGGTGGAACAGTGGTGGCTGCTAACCAAAAGGTTGGCAGTTCCAATCTACCAGTCGTTCCTTGGAAACTATGGGGCAGTTCTACTCTGTCCTATAGGGTCGCTATGAGTCCGAATAGCCTTGATGGCAACGGGTTTGGTTTTGGCTTGGAGTTCACAATGGCCTAGGTTGTTTTTTTTGGTTAGTTGGTTGGTTGATTGATTGGTTGGGTTTTTCTTTTGTTGTTGATGTCGTTTTTGCTTACTTTCCCACATACTCCAAACTCTTTGCCAGTGGTCTAACTGTACTCTCAAGAGGTTTGACGTATCAAACATGCTTTCAGTTTCTGATTCTTGGAGATTCTCTCCCACAGTTTAATTTGCTCCAATCAGATGTCCCTTTTCTACCTTCCTTGGATTCCTTTTACTCCTCTCCTGTATTTCCTATTTCCTGCTTTCTATTCTGTGGTTCATTCCCTTGTCTGGGTACAGTACTTCCTCCAGAAGCTACCTGAGGAATTATGAGTAGGAAGTGAATTTTGGCACCTTGAATGTCTCAATGTTTTTTATTCTACCGTAACAGTTTATTGATAGTGGCTGAGTATAGTATTCTTGGTTGAAAATACTTTTTTCAGAATTGGAAGGTATTGTGCCAGTCTTCTGCTATGTTTCCAGGGCTGCTGTTGAGAACTCTATATCCATTCTAATTTGTACCCTGTTTCGTTTTTGTTGTTTGTTTGTTTAGTCCCTCCCCCCAGTAGTAGTTTGTAAGTTTTTAATTTGTCACTCTGAAATTTTATGATAAAGTAGTTTAAGAGTGCCTGGTGGACCTTTGTAATATGGAAATTTATATTGTTCTGCCTTTTGGAATTTTCCTGAATTCTTCGATTTTCCCTGTGTTAACTTTAGAATGCTTATTATTTGGATGGAGCTCTGGTGTCACAGTGGTTAAGAGCTCCACTGCTAACTAAAAGATTGGCAGTTCGAATCTATTAGCTGCTCTTTGGAAACCCTATGGGGCAGTTCTACTTTGTCCTATAGGGTCGTTATGAGTCGGAATTGACTCCACAGCAACAGGTTTTTGTTGTTGTTGTTGTTGTTTATTTGGATATTGGCTTTCCTTGTCAGATCTTCTAATTTTCTTATATGATGTCTCTTATTTTCCAACATTTTGTATTTTTGCTCTAATATTTGGCATATATTTTCTACTTTATTTTTTGAGCCTACTATTTAGTTTTTCATTTTGCGTATGGTTTTATATTTAATTTTCACAAGTTCTTTTTTATATATACTCAGAGTATTTATATTACCTTTAATAGCATCTCCTTCTTGTTTTTTGTTTGCAGTAACTTTTTGTCTCTCAGGTTATTAATGATAGCTTTTATTTATAAGTTTTGTTTTCCTTGCATAATTTTGTTTTCTCCAAATTCTTCTTGTTTGTTGGTTTGGTTTGGTTTTTAGGATCTATTTTTCAAATTGAGGCTTTCCTCAGATGTCAAGTAATCCTTGATTGACTTCTCATATTTAGTAGCAGAATATTAAAAATACATTGTATTTCTGAGAATGCGGGTAGGGCTTTGGCAATGTGGGCTTCAGTAGAGTGGTCTGCTGCACTATACCCTTGAAACCCACCCCCCCCTCCCCCCACACACACACTCACTACTTTCAGGTCTTCCCTCTAAGTTTTGTCAGATTTCTCAGAAAACCTTAGCTAGTAGCAGTCTAATTAGCAGAATTCTAGAAGCCAGCTTGGGAAAAAGGAGTGAGAGTTTCAATTTCCAATACGTTTTTGTTTGTTTTATTGCTTTCGTTTTAGTATAGATTCTTAGCTCCTCCACCCACCCCTGGAACTGCACATGGTATCTCCCTGTACAGAGTTTTTGTGTTTACTTCTCCAGAAATTATAACCTTCTATCTTTCTGCTCTTATGGAAGGAGATATGGAGATCTAACTCTAAAGAACAAACAATCCATTCACCTTATTTTCGTCCCTCCCAGCTTATCCCTACTTCCATGGATACTTTCTCAGTTCTTAGCCCTCTCTTGTGCTGGTTTTAGATGCAGCTTTCTTCATTCTACTTGAATTTCCACCTTTTCAGCTGCTTCCTAGCTTCCAAATTTTTTTGCTTGTTGTCTTCTATCCCATTTTCCCTGGTTTTCTGAGTTCTATAACTAAAACAAAATTTATTGTCAATGTTCTTTCTTCCATTTTTATACAGAGGTCTCAAAATAATTTATTTCTACCCTATCTCCATGAGGTCCATTCTTTACAAAACAACCAAAATTATCTTTTAAAAACAAAAATTGGATCTGTCTTTGCCTAAAAGGCCTGAATCACTTCCTCATTTCCTCAGAATTAAAATAATCATAAGAATATAGCCTTACATAATCTTGTGAGACCGAGCTCTTGCCTTCATTTGTTATCTATCTTTCTACTTCCTCTTGCTTATTGTGCTCTACCCCTATGATTGCCTGATTCAGCAAATAAAAATGTAAATATTACCTGGGACATACTTATATTGAGAAAATTATTTTTTTATCTGAAATTCAAATTTAACTGGGCCTCTTAGTTTCTTAACGCTCTTCTTGGCATTTCTTGGTGATCTCCACATGGCATCTCTTTCCTCAATTTGTGCTTTTGTCTCTGCAGCTAATCTGCTCCTTTTATATTTCAAAAGTGAATAGAATTAAAACACACTCTACACTGAGATGGCCTCATTAATATAACAAAGAAACCCTATCCTCAAATGAGATTATAATCACAGGTGTAGAGGTTAAGATTCCAATGCATATTCTGGGGGGACACAAGTCAATCCATAATATTCCACACTTTGGCCCCCCAAAATTCATGTCCTTTCCACATGCAAACCACAGTCACCCAATCACATCATTCCAAAAGTCTTATCCCATTCCAGCAACAAGTCTTAGTCCAAAATCTTGTCTTCTAAATTATCTAAATCAAGCAGGACTCAGGGTGTGTTTCATCCTGGAACAAAATTCTTGTTCATCTGTGAACCTATGAAATCTAGAATACAAATTAACTTCTTCCAAAGTACAAGGGTGAAACAAACACAGAGTAGATATTTTCATTATAAATGGGGACAATTGGAGGGACAAAAGTATTTATGGGCACCAAGCAAGTCCAAAACCCAACAAGAAAAATTATATAAACTCTCAAGGCTTGAAAATAATCCTCTGTTCTCTGGGACTATCTGGGCAATGCCCCTGCCCTTGCCCTCTAGACTCTGGGTGTTTACCATGCTCTCTGGATCCTAGATCGAGGCCCCTCGGCCCTGGGGGTAAGTCCTGCCTCCCAGGCCCAGTGGGACAGCAAGCCAGCTCCCTTGGCTTTGGGTGGTCCCATTCTACTTGTCTATTTGAGTAGTTACCCCACTCCCTTGACCCTGGGTGACTCTGTTCTCCTGGCCAGTGGACATGACAGCTGCATCCCCTCAGCTTTGGGTAGCAGCCCCATCATCTTAGCCCACCTGAAAGACAGCCTTACCCTCCTCCTGAACCACTGTAGTGGAGACCTGAAACTTTGAAACCTAGGAAGCAGTTTTTTCCACCCTTTGAAACAGAGGAAGCCCTGGGCCTGCCATGGTCCCCGCAACAGTTTGGCTAATCTCCAAACTATTCCCAGGATGGTGCCTTCCTTTTCTTGGGGGACAAAAGATGTTTGCAATCAAGTCATTCCATTTGACCTTTTTCTGCCTGTAGAATCCCAGGAGGCAAGATTCTTTCCTTCATTTTATATTGTCTCTTTCTTTTTCAATCAAAGCTAATGGGATTTCTGCTGTAGTGGCTAAATAGATCCATCAGTCACAGCCTTGATTTCTTTAAGAAAAAATCATGTATCCAAACCCTTGGCAAAAGTTCTAGGACATGTTTTCTTAGTTTATAAACAGAAATTTCCAAATCTTTAAGTTCTGGCTTCATTTTGCTCTGTTCATTTTTAAGTCTATCTCTTTCTCTTGCATTTTACTAAAAGCAGAAAGATGAAACCACTTGGCCCCTTTAAGATCTTCGTTAGAAATCTCCTCAACCAAATATTCAAGCTCATCACTTATAAGTCCTACTTTCCACCAAATGTTTGAACATAATTCAGACAAGTTCTTTGTCACTGCATAAAAAACATAACCTTCCCTCCAGTGTACAATCACATGTTCATCATTTACTTGTAAACCCTCAAAAGAAGCACATTTAATGTCTGTCCACATTTCTAGCTACACTCTATTCATGGTCATAGAAGCTTTCATCACAGTTCTGAATTTTTTGGAGCCCTCATCACAATAGCCCTTAATGTTCATAAATCTACCAATAGTCTATCCAAGGCAAGTTAGGGCCTTACTATGAAGCACGTTAAAATTCCTCCAGCCTATACCCATTACTTAATTCCAAAAACACTTCCAAATTTTAGGTATTTGTTAGAGTAGCATCCTACTCATGGTCCCAAATTGTCTTAGGTTCTTAGCGTTCTTGTAAAAATGATGTGGCACTGGTATTTGACCTCCTCTAACTTCTCCAAGGGGAAACAGAATCAGTATCAACATCCCAAAGCTGATTCCTATGAGATAGAGACCAGACATGCCTCCTCCCTCTGCCATCTTTACCATTTCTGACACTAACTGTCCCTCCCTCGGCCATCTCTACTTTTCTGCTGGGTTCAATAATTCATTGCAATAACCATTCAGAACTCACAGACAATATTCACAATTTTGAGGTTTATTAAGGAAGTAGCAGGTTACAATTCAGGTTTAGGAACACTCAGGATACAGTTCTTCTATCCAGACAGCCTCTTCTCAGCCGTGCTCGCAGGCACGCATCTATCTGGTCCACAGCCTCTGCACTGCTCAGACAAGTGTTACAAAGCTCTTTTAGCTATGCCAATAAGTGCTCCAAAACATGCCATTCTGCCAGAAAGACTCCTGCCCAAAGGCACTCAGCTTTCTCGATCTGTGGGGCAGGAAGCCCGCTGTGCTGTCTCCTGCCTGTCTCTCCTGCCACAGTTTCTCTGCCACTGCTTCTTGCTGTCTTCAGTGTCTTTCTCTCTCTGTGTCTCCCAATTCCAGGAGCAGCACAGGGGATCGGGGTCCAAAGGACATACTCCACTCCAAGCTATTCTTCCTTGGTGGTAGTGAAATCTTTGTTCTGGAATTGGCTCTTTTTTAAGCCTAGTGGGATGGCAAAACTGACCAATCCCCTTGGGGGGCCACAATCACCTTATTTTCACAGTCCTACCCAATCACTTGGGTGGGAGTTACAAGACCATGGCAAGAAAGGACACACAAAAGCAATCTATAGCACTACAGCTCCTCTTGGTGTTTCTTGGTCAACTCCACATGGCAGCTTTCTTTCCCTTATTTGTGCTTGTTCTCTGACTTTTTGCTTAGCAGCCGAGCTCTTTTTTTTTTTATTTTATTTCATTTTATTTTTTATTGTACTTTAGGTGAAGGTTTACAGAACAAATATTTTCTCATTAAACAGTCAATACACATATTGTTTTATGACGTTGGTTAACAACCCCACGACATGTCAACACGCTCCCTTCTTGGCCTTGGAGGACTTTTTTTTTTTTTTTTTTGGTGAAAATATACATAGCCAAAGATACACCATTTCAAAAATTTCTACAAGTACAATTCAGTGACGTCGACTATGTTCTTCCAGTTGTTCTGCTATTCTCACTTTAGATGAAGGTTTACAGAACAAAATAGTTTCTCATTAAACAGTACACATATTGCCCTATGACAATTGTTAAGAACTCCACTACATGTCAACACTGTCCTTACTCAAACTTAAAAGCTTTCCTGTTCCCTCCTTCCTTCTAGTTTTTGTCCCTGGACTGCTGGGCCTCATTAGTCCCATTTTGTTTTATGGGGCTGTCCAATCCCCGACTGAATGGTGAACCTCAGGAGTGACTTCACTACTGAGCTAAAAGAGTGTCCATGGGTCATACTCTCAGGGTTTCTCCAGTCTGTCAGACCAGTAAAACTGGTCTTTTTTTGTGTGTGTTAGAATTCTGTTGTACATCCTTCTCCAGCTCTGTCCAGAACCCTCTGTTGTGATCCCGGTCAGAGCAGTCAGTGGTGGTAGCTGGGCACCATCTAGCTGTACTGGAGTCAGCCTGGTGGAGGCCTTAGCAGTTGTGGTCCATTAGTCCTTTGGACTAATCTTTTCCTTGTATCTTTATCTCTTCATTCTTCATTCTTGCTCCCGAAGGGGTGAGACCAATGGAGTACCTTAGATGGCTCCTCAGCAGCTTTTAAGATCCCAGACGCTACTCACCAACGTAGAATGTAGAACATTTATAAACTGTGTTATGGCAATTGAGCTAGGTGTTCCCCAAAACTATTGTCCCCACAGAACTCCGCCCAGCAATTCAGTCCCTCAGGGAGTTTGGATGTGTCTGTGGAGCTTCCATGACCTTTCCTTGTACAAGTTGTGCCGGCTTCCCAGTATTGTGTACTGTCTTACCCTTCACCAAAGTTACCACTTATCTATTGTCTATTTAGTATTTCCCTCCCAACCCCGCCTATCCCTTGTAACCAACAAAGATTGTTACGTTTTGTGTGTAAACTTTTTCATGCGTTTTTACAGTAGGTGTCTCGTACAATATTTGTCCTTTTGTGATTGACTTATTTCACTCAGTATAATGTCCTCCAGTTTCATCTATGAGATGTATGAGATGTATGAGATGCTTCACAAATTCATCATTGTTCTTTATCGTTGCATAATACTCCATTGTTCGTATGTACCGTAGTTTGTTTATCCATTCTTCTGTTGATGGGCATCCAAGTTGTTTTCGTCTTTTTGCTATTGTGAACAATGCTGCCATGAACATGGGTGTACATATGTCTGTTCGTGTGATGAGCAGCCGAGCTCTTAATCACTTCGTCACCCGAGCTCCTCTCTGTGCCTAAGCTGCTCATTTTATATCTCAAAGGTGATTGGTACCGTCTCTGATATGGCCTCAATAACATAACAAAGAAATCCTATTCCCAGATGGGATTACGTTCACAGGTATAAGATGCTTTTGGGCAACACAAATTGAACAAACTGTTTTTCTCCCAATATCTGGTCCTCACACTTGCTGTTCGATCTTCAGGAATGCTTCCATTTCACTGTTTCCTGCCCAGCTCAAGCTTCAAGTCTCACGTAAACGTACTTTCTCAAAGTAGCCATTCACAACCACACAAACTAGCTTCAATCTTCCTAAATATACTCACAGAAACCCCATACTTCTTCTGAGTACGAAACACAATTCGAATTACTTATTTGAATAATTACTTGTATAAATTCTGTCTGGCATGCTAGGTTGTAAGCTCCTTGAGAGCAGGGCCCATATTTTCTAGTTTTCAGCTATAGTTCAGTGCCTAATATTTTATGTACATGATAAATACACAGTAGATTTTTTTCAATGAATGAAGGAGTAACAGGATAAAAGAACTGAGATAAATGTCATTAAAATGCTCAAGACATGGCCTATTACCTATAAAGCAAAAAACCAAAGCGGTTGTCATTGAGTTGATTCCGACTCATAGAGACCCTATAGGAGAGAGTGGACCTGGCTCATAGGGTTACCAAGGAGTGCCTGGTGGATTCGAACTGCCAACCTTTTGGTTAGCAGCCTATAGTTTTTTTAAATTATTGTGCCAAACTAACAACAACAACAGAAAATTGGCATTGAGTTGATTCAAACTCATGAAGACCCCATGTCTGCAGAGTAGAACTACACTCCATTGGATTTTCAAGGCTGTGATCTATTGGAAACAGATCACCAGCCCTTTCTTCCGAGGCACCTGTGAGTGTGTTCAAACTGCCAACCTTTCAGTTAGTAGCTTAAACATTTGTGCCACCCAGGACTCCAAAACCACTCAAATGAATTTTGCATGCTCATTGTATCCTTGATCTATTATTACATTTCATACCTGGAAATAAATATCTGCTATTTGTTTCAATTTTTATAAATTAACCAAAACTTAATTATTTGACTTAATTAAATCAAGTTATATATATCCAGGTAGTGCTAATGAATATGAAGAAAAACAAAACAGATTAAAGGAAATAGAGAGGAATGGAGGAGCTGTTTTAGACATTGAAGCCGGCAGAGATCAGAAGGAAATTTGAGTGCAAGCTGCAAGAATATCTGGTTGTGCATGCACACATTTGCACACACATACACACACCACTTTTCAGGATAAGTATTAATTATGAGTGACAGTACAGCTGAAAGCTGTAAGAAGGGAACAAATATTTTCCTATTTTGTAATTACGGGAAATATATCTCACAGTTCGCAACATACTTTTTTCATCATAGACTTAGTACTGCCATCAATCTGATGAGCAGTGATGTGCTCTTTTCTCTGATCCCCTAGCTTCCAGGTTGTGGCCTTTCAAACCAGCCAGCTCTACAAATAGGATGCAAGTTGGTCCATATACCCATTGTTAAATAAAGAGAAGCTTTGAGGTAACTGTGATAACAGAATCACAACTACATTTTTTTGCCAGTGGTGCTCAACTTCTTAGTTATTTTCTGGGTAGAAAGAATTTGGCTTATTCTTTCAGCCACATAGGTAGAGGCAACACAAGAAAGGTTTGATGATAATGGTTCCCACTAATCACTCAGTGATTTATAACTGAGGGTGATTCAAAACCAAAAAGAAGCACAATTCCACCAGTTATCATTCTTTCCTGTTGTTACCTCCAAATTTCAAGAAGATCCTGGGGTTTTAATTTTATATGATCCCTTGAGTATGTTGCATGCAGATGCTAAGCTTCATTTCATATATACATATGTTCTTCACTGCCAAAGTGAAGGCTTTGAGGGAGAGAGAGACAGAGAGAGAGAGAGAGAGAGACTCAAATACAACTTTAAATGTCAAACTATAATCAGCATACTGCAAATAATCAATAACTTCATTTTGTCACAACTTAAAACACATTTAATATATTAGCTACAATATGAACTTTTTATTGATATGGAAAAAATTACCTTTCCATACTATAAAATAACTTCCTATAATAAATATGGAGCTCTGCTGGTGCAGGGTTTAAGAGCTCAATTGCTAGCCAAAAGGTCAGCAGTTTGCATCCACCAGTAGCTCCTTGGAAATCCTATGGGACAGTTCTACTGTGTCCTATAGGGTTGCTATGAGTCGAAATTGGCTCAACAGCAAAGGGATTTTTTTTTTTTAAATAATAAATGTAGCCTGCATCATTCTATACAACCACAAATGCACTGCCCTGTAATCATAGCTAATATATATTGAGGGTTTACTAGGCATTGTAGTAAGTGTATTATAAGTACAAAGTTATTTGAACATCGTATCAACTCTTATAATGCAGATATTATTTTTCTCCCATTTTACAGATGAGGAAGCTGAGGTACAAGAAACTGAGGTATAAGTAATTTGTCCAAAGTTGCAGAGCTCATAAGTGGCAGGATCTCAATTCAAACCCAAACACCGTTGTTCCAAAGCCATATTCTAGAATATTAATCACTACTCTATATTACCTCTATCTTCCTCTTAATTACTCTTCTGTCTAGTATCTCTCTCAATCCTTTTTTCTTCTTTTATCAGTTAGGTCACTCGAGTAACAATTTGTGGATTCCCTTCTTCATCTGTCACAAGAAAATTCTCAACAAAGTCCTTGTCTTTTGTTTTGTCAAAGAGAAAAATTGATAGCAATCGATTCTGGGGTTTTCTTACCCATGAAACCTAATATTTACTTTAAAGAAATCCTTGACCAAAATTAATCCACCAGTGGCTTTTCTTTCACCCAGGGTTGCAAATCCTTTCTTTCCTGTCCAAAGTTAGGCTTACTAAATTTGAATTTCAAAGATACGGCTGGCTGAAGGGCCAGAGTCCATTTCATGACCTAATATAAGTTGATCTCAGTTAAAGGAGGAAGGCAGGTTTCCATCAATCATGTTAAGATTAGCCAATTGTTTATGTTCTATATTTTTCCTTCCTCTTCTCTTTATAAGCCTCATTGTACCCAGCTTCTTCGAGCCATTCGTTATTTCTGGAATCAAAATGATCTCCCTATATGCATATAGAATAACTTCTCAGAATAAAACTTATGTTCAAATTTCATTGAGTTTTGATTATTTTGAACAGTTCTAAGCCTTCCCTCATAGAATTTCATATTAACAATTCCACCATTTGTGGATATTGAGAATCAGTTTCTTTGGATACCATCTTAATACTGAAATAAACATTGACTAACAAGAAAATCAAATACTTAATAATTGACTCCAGACATTCCTTCCCTTTCTAACATTACTTTTCATTTCATATTCATAATAAAACCTGAGAATAACTCTGCATTCTAATGACTTAATTAGCATTTTTTCATCCAGGTAGTAATGCTAAGAGCATGTGATAAGTTAATCTTGTCAAACTCTTTACTTTTTTTTTGTTTCTGTCTATATAATAATCATAATGGGAAATTATTACGCCAAGGGTTGGAAGAGATAATTTTAGAAGACAAAATATGAACTCACTAGACATTTACACAGACTGTCCAAGTTTTAGAAAGAGAAAAAGAATATTTAAATGAGGAAAAAGTTATTTAAGTGAGAGAACGTTTTATGAAGACTATACTGAAGACGGAGCCCTGATGGCACAGCGGTTAAGAGCTCGGCTGTTAACCAGAAGTTGGCAGTTTGAATCTACCAGGTGCTCCTTGGAAACCCTATGGGGCAGTTCTACTCTGCCCTACAGGGTCACTGTGAACCAGAATCCACTCAACAGCAACAGGTTTGTTTTTTGTTTTTTTTTTTTTTGGTTTATACTGAAGACAACTTGTCTTGTTCCAGTCGAAACACTAATTCTAACTTGTGTGAATTTGGGCAAAGTTACTTACTCTGTCCATTGACATGGAAATACTGAATTAGGTTATTCATAGATGCTCATTCCTGCACTAAAACTCTATTATTTCCACATTATTATATGACAAAAATAAAGTGGTAAACAGAGAGAGATGGCCTTTTTTTCAGAATTGATAACTAAAATCAGATGGTTGTGAACAACAGGAAAAAAAGACATTTATTCAAATGCCATGATAATGTTCACATGGTTCCAAAACAGAGAATCAGTTTAAAAAAAATAAAACTAGCCTCTCGATTCAGCCCCAAGCCTCCACCCATCTTTGACTCTATGGGATTGCTGAATTCTTACTCATTTATTTTAAAAACTCCCTGGATGAGTAGGTATTCTTTAAGAGGTTGCTTCTACTCTGTTTAAAAAACATGCATCAGCAAAGCTTTAACTTCCTCATCCCCACTAAGTACTTTTTAAAGAGATTTTAAAGTGCTGTTGACAAGGTCACTCTTGACTAGTAACTAGCTGTGCTTAAAAGCATTTCAGGTTTTTTCTAGACCAGTCGTTCTCAACTTTGGCTGCACATTGGAATCACCTGGGGAGCTTTAAAAATCCTGATGCCTAGGTCTCATCCCTAGAGATTCTAATTTAGTAGGTCTGGCATGGCGTCTGAGCATTGGGGTTTTTAAAGGCTCCCAGGGGATTCTAACATGCAGCCAATGTTGAGAATTCTGCTGAGAGTTCTGGAAATATGTGAAGGAATCCAGATTCTGGCTTGCTTAAAACACTGTGCTCACCTTTCAATATCTGACTCTGCATCACTCCTGGTGTATTCTGAGTTAAAAGAAAGAGCACATGTTATTCATTTGTGGATGTAAGAAAAGTCAGCTATTTTAAAAAAGAAAGAAACAAGATTGCAGAGGTTTCTGCAGACTGCAGAGTTCCTCTTAGGTAGAAAATGGCTCTATTCTTTAGAAAAAGATGTTAATTTTTTTTTTCTTTATGAAAAGCAAAACTTAGGGCATAGTTTGAATGAGAAACATAGATAAATGTAATTAACTGTTTTGCATAAAAAAGTTGCTTGTTCTTGCTGGTGTAGAGAAGTTATTTAATGTAAAATTATTTTAGCTTTGAACATTACAGCCCCAGAGGCAAGAGGGGTTTTGGTTTTTTGCAGTTTTAGTGGTTGGAGGGTATATTTGTTTCCAGGGCTGCCAAAACACATTACTACATACAAAAAAAAAAAACAAAAAAACACAAAAAACTTTGCCCTCGAGTCAATTCCGACTCATAGTGACCCTATGGGAGAGAGTAGAACTGTCCCATAGGGTTTCCGAGTAGGAGCGACTGGTGGATACAAACTGTCAACCTTTGGGTTAGCAGCCGTATCACTTACTGCACCACCAGGGCTCCTACTATGTACTATGTGGCTTAAAACAACTGAAATGTATTGCCTCACATTTCTGGAGGCTTGAAGTCCAAACTCAGGGCTTCAGCAGGACCATGGTTACTTTGAAGGCTCTAGGGGAAACCTTTCTTGTCTCACCCAGCTTCTGGTGGCCCTGAGTGTTCCTTGGCTTGAGGCAGCATAACTCCAATCTCTGCTCCATCTTCACAAGGTCTTCTCCTCTGTGTGTCTGTGTGTGTGTCTGTGTGTGTGTGTGTGTGTCTGTATGTCCTCTCCTCTTCTTTCAAGGACACCAGTCATATTGGATTTTGGGACCACTCTACTCCAGTAGGAACCCTGGTGGCATAGTGGTATAGTGGTTAAGAGTTTGGCTGATAATGCTGATAACCAAGAGGTCGGCAGTTCAAATCCATCAGCTGCTTCTTGGAAACCCTATGGAGCGGTTCTACTCTGTCCTATAGGGTCACTATGAGTTGATATTTTCTTAAAGGCAATGGGTTTTTGGTTTTTGGGTTTTATTCTACTCCAGTATGACCTCATGTTAACTTACCTAACTACATCTGTAGAGGGGCTATTTCCAAATAAGGTCACATTCACAGGTCATGTATTGGGGGTTAGGACTTGAACATATTGTTCTGCAGGATGCAAATAAAACCATACAGGGAATGTGGGGGAATGATGTGGTCAGAGAGGGAGGGCATAGAGGGACTAACTAGGAGAAAAGACTTTACAAAAAGAGTGGATCCCAGTAACATGGGTGAAGATCAAATCCAAAAGAAAATCACAGCTGTTAGTAAACCATTCCTAAGATACGTGTGATTGATAGCTTGAGGAAGAGCAGTTTCCTATTCTATGCTATAATTTCCCTAACCTCAACCTTCCCCAAGTCTTTACTATAGCTTTATTAATGACTAACTCAGTAGTGGCTGTCTCTTATTCCTGCTTTGAAGAAGAAAGGCTGTATTTGTATTTTCAGGTGAGGTGAAGCCGATGGGAAAGGCTGGAGGAATATGTGGGGTGGGGAGAGTGAGATGGCCAGAACAATCAGAGGGAAGCCAGCCAAAATCAGGAATTTCGCACAAGAGCCGACAAGTAACTACCAAGACATGTAAGCACAATCTCCAGGAATTCTCTGAAATATTTGGGAGGAGAATGAACTTCTTGGAGTCTAAAGTATGATTGGAATTCAAATTATTTCATTTAGAAATTAAAGAAATATTTGCCCCACTGAAGGCCAGAAGGTACAAATGGGTTATACAGTGGTATATTCATGAAAGGGTCAGAACTCTTAGTACCAGAACGGTCTTTATTCCTTCTTCATCAGTCTCGTCTCTCTTTTTGGGGTGAGCGTATCACAAGGTCCAGAAAAGACCCTTGGAGCATTCATTCTGTAGTGGAGAATAACTTACATGTACCCGCTACTGAACAGCTAAGACCTTGAGGGAACTCTTGATTTCTAGGTAACATTCTTGACCTCTTTGAGCCTCAAAAAAAGTCCTGTGGGATTTGCAATGTCTTTTTATCTAAAGTTATAGTTGTTTCTTATGGTGGTTGTGAGATGAAAACCCTATCAAAAGAAGATCATAAGCTATAAATTGTTCATTATTAAGACAATTACAAATACTAAATAGTTTCCAAGTCTGTAAACAAGGTATACACTATTGAATTACTAGTACTTTGTATTTAGATGATATTTTTCTTTCTTTAAAAGTCTTAAACTAAGATATACTTACGTTCTCTGTAATATCTAATTTTACCAGGCTTACGGGATATTCTTGGTGATAGACTGGTGTTTCTTTTTTTCTTAGATGTTATTTTTTCTTATAGAAATTCTGGTGTACTTTCTAGTCCAGTAGTTCCAAAAATACATATACACAAAAATAAGTAAAATACAAAAAACACCTAGTCAGCTGTGTGTAAGAGTCATTTCAGTGGCTCATTAAAAATGCAGATGCCAGGGCTCCAACTACAATAGGATTGGGATGAGGAGCAGAAAACTATTTTTCTAGGAAAAGCATGGAAGAATCAATTTTGAAGAACATTGGGCTGTTATGATAGACTCAGTGTCATGGACTGAATTGTGTCCCCCAAAAATATCTGTCAACTTGGCTGGGCCATGATTCCCAGTATTGTATGATTCTGTAATCTGATGTGATTTTCTTATGTGTTGTAAACTCTATCACTATGATGAGGTTATATGTGATCTCCTTATGTGTTGTAAATTCTATCACTGTGACGAGGTTATGCTGATGAGGTTTACAAGATTAGATAGTGTCTTAATCCAATCTCTTTTGAGATATAAAAGAGAGAAGTGAACAGAGACATGTGGGAACTTCATACCACCAAGAAAGCAGTGCCAGGAGCAGAGCATGTCCTTTGGACCTGAGGTTCCTGTGCAGAGAAGCTCCCAGACCAAAGGAAGACTGATGCATCACCAGGACCTTCCTCCAGAGCCGACAGAGAGAGAAAGCTTTCTCCTGGAGTTGATGCCCTGAATTTAGACTTGTAGCCTACTGGACTGTGAGAGAATAAACTTCTATTTGTTAAAGCCATCCACTCGTGGTATTCCTGTTAGAGCAGCACTAGATGACTAAGACACTTATCAAACCATCTACTGTTCTGGTCTCTACATATCTTTTGCTACTAAGAGCAAATGCATATATTCTGCTATGTTGTATGATAATATTCTTTGTTTATTTCATAGTTTTAAATTTTATCTTTCCAGCTTCTTTTCTCCTTTCTCCTTTTCCTCTTCCTTATTCTTTTTCTCCTTCACTCTTCCATCTCCACAGCTCCTCATTTACAGCATTTTTCTTTCTCACTTTCTCAGTAGGTTTCATAGATAATTTACTACAGGACATTTCAGATGGAGACACCAAAAAGGCAAGCTTAGCGAAAAAGGCAATAAGATTCAAGTGAATGGTTTTTTTAATTCATATATGGAAGAGAAACATTCCAAAACACTTTACATAACTCAATATGCTACATTCTGTTGCTATTTATATGTTCAGTTTCTAGCAATGGGCACATATTTGCTCCTTAAGAAATATTTGTTGAATGAATGAATGAGTGAACAACCAAGATTAGAGAATCATTAAAGCATAGAAGCTAATAGAAACATCTCTGGAGTCATCCAGACAGACACTTACCTAGTAAGTCATTAGATTTTTGATCCTTTGGCTCAATGTACGCTTTGGATGCATTGCCAGAATTTTGAAGAATCATAAACTAAAGTAAAATTTTAAGGAGATAGTTTAAAGAAGACTTTGTAGCACACAAATTAATTTTAAGAGCACCACATTATTTCTAATCACATGAAGAATTCTGAATAAGTGTCATGGGGAAAAATGTCATTGGATGTTCATAACATGTACTATTATGTCTTGATCCACTCTTTTATATTCTCAAATATTTATATTAAACATTAAAAAAAAATTTGCTACTAAATGGTGCTTTATTTGTTTGCTGTTCCTTTCATGATAAAGTTCTCTCTACTGATATTATACTTGAAACAATTTTATTTTTAAACTATCATCTTTATTGTCTTACTAAAGATTCATAATTTATGATAACTAGTGGTCATTCTTATTATTTCCTCATCATTTTGGGAAACAATATGTTGGTTGGAAAATAATTATATCTAAAAAAAGAAGGGATTCAATAGGAGATGATTATTTAATTACCTAGAATCTCTTCCTGAGCTAGAATAATTAAGAAGAGAACTTTTCAAAAACGTTATTGCCTTTCTACTCAGTATTTCATAAATAAAGATATAAATGTTATTAACAGAATAGGGGTGCTCTTCATAAGAGGCATGGAAAGAGGATAAGTTCCAGAATCAAAAAAGCAAGTTCAAATAGCTCCTTTACCATTTACTCTCTAAGGATAGAGCAGAAGAGTCATAGGATCTAGAATGTGGGTTTTAAGCTGAAATCTAAATGATGAATAGGAGCCAAATAAAGGAATATCTGAGAAAAAGACAATTCCAAGCTGAAGGAATAGTAAGTGTAAAACAATAGGAAGAAACAAGGTCCATGTGTTAGAGAACACCAGGAAGCTATCCTTGGTTGGGTTAAGAAATACAGTGAATGAGACTGAAAGATGTAGGTTTCAAGGTCAGAGACATAGGCAAGGGTCAGATTATGTATGGCTTCGTAGGCTGTGGTGAGTTTAGATTTTATTCTAATTGCAATGAAAGGTAGTCACAGAGTTCTAAATAGTTAGAAAAGTTGTTCTACAGTATATTTTTAAAATATTGCCCTGCCTGCTTTGTGATCAAGCATGAAAGACTAGCTAAGAAACTATAACAGGAGCACAAGAATGAGATGATGGTGTTATAAATTCAATTGTGTCCTCCAAAAATATGTGCTTTAATTTCTAACCCTTTGTCTTAGTTATCTAGTGTTGCTATAACAGAAATACTACAAGTTGATGGCTTTAACAAACAGAAGTTTATTCTCTCACATTCTAGTAGGCTAAAAGTCCAAAGTCCGGGCGTCAGCTCCAGGGGAAGGCTTTCTCTGTGGGCTCTGGAGGAAGGTCCTTGTCATCAATTTTCCCATACTCTAGGAACTTCTCCGCACAGGAACGTCAGGTCCAAAGAGTGCGCTCTGCTCCCAGCACTGCTTTCATGGTGGTATGAGGTCCCCCTGTCTCTCTGATCACTTCTCTCTTTTATATCTCAAAAGAGATTGACGTAAGACACACTCTAATCTTGTAGAGTTCATCAACATAACTGCCACTAATTCAGCTCATTAACATCATAGTGATAGGATTTACAACACATAGGAAAATCACATCAGATGACAAATTGGTGGACAATCACACAATACTAGGAATCATGGCTTAGCAAAATTAATACTTTTTTTTTTTT
>NW_004443948.1:3925768-3932907 GCF_000243295.1 Trichechus manatus latirostris | reverse complement strand
GAACAAAAGCCCCAGGATCCCACCAGCGCCTCAGCCCAGACCGGGAAGGAGCAGCACACTCGAATGGAGCCCTGCAGCCCCTCAGGAAGAAGCAAAGATGGCGCTCTGAGCCAGGCACTCGAGCAAAAGGAGGGGGAGGTGGCGAGAGGCAAGCAAGAAATCAAAAGAAGCAGAAAAAAAAAAAAGCAACACCAGCAGCCAAGAAATGGCACTCAGAGAGCCAGCCAGTGTGGGCTGGTGGTTCTGGACAAGAGACTGTGTCCACGGGAAGCAGAGGAGGCCGAGTGTGGGTGAAGGAGGGTGGAGAGTGGGAAAGCGTATATCACAAATTGCTGACGCTCTGGAGCCCCTCAGGAAGAAGCAAAGATGGCACACGGAGCCAGGCACTTGAGTGAAAGGAGGGGGAGGTGGCGAGAGGCAAGTGAGAAATCAAAAGAAGCAGGAAAAAAAAGCAACACTAGCAGCCAACAAATGGCACCCAGAGAGCTGCGCGCTTGGGTGTGTGGAATCCAAGCATCCGGCCCCTCCTGGTCAAGAGACCATGGCCGCGGGAAGCAGAGGAGCAAATGAACAAAAGCCCCGGATCCCACCAGCACAGCAGCCCAGACCGGGGAGCAGCTGCACACTCGGATGGAGCCCCGCAGCCCCTCAGGAAGAAGCAAAGATGGTGCTCGGAGCCAGGCACTTGAGCAAAAGGAGGGGGAGGCAGTGAGAGGCAAGTGAGAAATCAAAAGAAGCAGAAAAAAAAAACAACACTAGCAGCCAACAAATGGCACCCAGAGACCCGCCCGCTTGGGTGTGTGGATTCCAAGCAGCCGGCGCTTCCCAGTCAAGAAACTGTGGCCATGGAAAGCAGAGGAGGCCGAGCCAGGGTGAAGAGGGGTAGAGGGTGGGAAAACGCACACCGCGAATTACCAGCTGTTTTGTCTCCTGCTGGACACTCTGTGAGGCTGCTTTCTCGTACCTCTGTTTGCTGGTCTCCGATAGGAGTCCAAGATGGTGGATCTGTGCTGCATTAGCTGGTAGGGGACCTCTGCATGAATCTCTCCTTGCTCTCTGTTCTCTGTCAGTATTCTCACGCCATTTGGTGCTCGGCTGAGTTCTTTATCTCTTCATTTGATGTTCTAGGGTTTCAGGATTGTTGCATTCTCTGTTTGGCTCAGTTTTTCAGATCTTTGCTGTGGAGGGACGGTGTGGTGCTTCTGCCTAGAGCGCCATCTTGCCGGACGATACATATATTTTTGGGGGACACAATTTAATTCATGACACCCTTATAACTGAAAGGGCAGCTGTTCAAACCTACAAGCTGCTCTGTAGGAGAAAAATGCGGCAGTCTGCTTCCATAAAGATATACAGCCTTGGAAGCCCTATGGGGCAGTTCTACTCTGTCCTATAGGGTTTCTATGAGTTGGAATCAACTCAACGGCAATGAGTTTTTTTGTTGTTGTTGTTATACCTGTGGCTACAATCTCATTTGGGAATGGGTTTTCTTAGTTATGTTAATGAGGCAGTAAAGTGCAGAGTGTGTCTTAAATCAATCTCTCTTGAGATATAAAAGAGCAGATGAAGCCAGCAAGCATAGTTTGGAGACGATAGATGCTATGCCACATAAGATCTCCAAGAAACCAAGAAACATAAGCTGAAAAGAGACAAGAACCTTCCCCCAGAGCCAACAGGGACACAAAGCCTTCCCCTATAGCTGGTGCGCTGAATTCAGACTTTAGCCACCTAAACTGTGAGAAAATAAACTTCTGTTTGTTAAAGTCACCCACTTATGATATTTCTGTTATAGCAGAAATGGATAACTAAGACAGATGGCAACTGGACTTGAAGCAGCCATGAAAAGGATATGTGCTGGCTATTATCTGTTATTCAGTGCTATCCATCCCCTTCTATCGCTTCCCCTGTATGACAGGTGCTACATACCAAGAACTGTATTTCCTCAAACCCCTCACCAGTAGGTTTCTGGTTTGGATTTTGCCTATTTTAGGCAGTCTCATAAGATTTGGAGGGAGAAAAGGAGGTAGAATTCATTCTTCCTCTGGCAATGGTGCTGACAGCCTAGGATGGGTGGTGGCAGTGGTTTTATGAAGCTTTTTAAAATCCAACATCCACTATTAGTGTCCTGCTTCCCAGGTACAGTTTTAACATGGGCTTTCTGATGTTTTAAAAATTTTAGGTAGCATCTCCGTACTCTGATATTTACCCCTCTACCCTTTCCAAACATATTGCAAGCACCTGATCATTGTATGAAATATTTCTGCTTGAAATATATAGACTAATTTCTGTTTCCCTGACTGAACTCTGGCTGATATACTATTTTTCTTTGTTCAGGAGTATTTCCAAAAAACAGTCTCTCAAAGATGGGAATCTGGGAGTAATTATCTGTGCTAGTTGGGTTTGAACACAGTGATGACCTCATATCCAGGAGAAAATGGAGTGCCAGTTATATACGGCATTCAGACAAAGCACCCATTAGGGTACGAGTGATGACTGCAAGGACTCTGCAGTGGGTTAGTTACTTCTGGTTACACTGGAAAGATAACATAGAAACTGCTGAGTTCAGAACTCTAAATTCTCTGTTCAAGAAATAAGCAGGGAACTAGAGAATTCAATGACTGCCCTAAAAAAAAAAAAAAAAAAAACTCTCAGATCTCTTATCTCAGGAGATAAGATGACCAATATAGGCAAATACCAGATCCAAAATTTCATCATGTGGGTTTGAAAAATTACAATGTAAATTGAATTCAGAACATTAATAGAACACTATTTTGAAAATTTTGGCATTGAACAAAAGGAATATGACCCAGAGAATTGTATTGGGGATATTTTGGCTGACTTAGATGCATCTGAGAAACTTAAAACTTCTAAGTCCCACTTGGCTTCCTAGAGGAAGCAATCCCTTCTTCATTGAGTAAGGGATAGACTTTCCTTTATCTCAATTGAAGTAGTTAGGCCAGTCCCTTCAAGATACACTCATCACCCCTCCTTGTCTCTGGAACCATAATCCAGAATCAAAACACATGTGGTCTGGTCATAAGAGAGCAGATTAAACACCAAAATAACTAATTTTCTTTTTAACTTTCATTTGCAAAATCACACGGAAATTTATTTGTAAATAAATTATTTGGTGCTAGACCAGGAAAGAAGAAACTTATCACTGGTTTGGGCTAAGTTTAATGACACTGGTGGCCTACATCCATTGAGTAGGCTCAAGGAGCTAGAAGCTAGAAGAGCTAGAGGAGGCTCCAACAGTTTGCTCAGGTGGTTAACTGAAACCTCGACTCAAGAGTGTCCTACATGAAGGCTCAGATGATAAAAATATATTCTTATAATGTAGAAGAAAGGATCTGATGATTTAAGGAGAAAGGAATATTGGAGCGGATTTATCATGTCTCACTCACTCACCTACCCTCACACTATGGCTCCTAGGAAGTCTCAGAGGACACTGTCTTCACTAGGATACTGCAAGAGGAAAACACTGATACAGTGTGTCTTCGTTATCTAGTGCTACTGTAACAGAAATACCACCAAGGAATGGCTTTAACGGATAGAGATTTATTCTCTCAGAGTCTAGGAAGCTAAAAGTTCAAATTCAGGGTGCTAGCTCCAGGGGAAAGCTTTCACTCTCTGTTGGCTCTGGGGGAAGATCTTTGTCATCAATCTTCCCCTGGTCTAGGAGCTTTATAGCGCAGGGACCTTGGATCCAAAGGACACGCTCCCCTCCTGGTTCTGCGTTCTTGGTGGAAGGAAGTCCCCTTGTTTCTCTGCTTGCTTCTCTCTTTTATATCTCAGAAGAGATTGACTCAAGATACAACCTAATCTTATAGATTGAGTCCTACATCTTTAACATAACTGCCTCTAATCCTGCCTCATTAACATCATAGAGTTAGAATTTCAACACATAGGAAAATCACATCAGATGACAAAATGGGAGACAATTACACAATACTGGGAATCATAGCCTAGCCAAGTTGACACACATATTTTTGGGGGGACACAATTCAATCCATAACACTCCACCCTTTGGCTACCCAAAATTCATGTTCTTGTCACATGTAAAACACATTCACCCCATCATATCATAGCAAAAGTCTTAAATCAACTCCATGTCCAAAATCCAAAAATTCCTCTTCATCTGTGAGATCTAGAATACAAGTTATTTGCTTCCAAAGTACAATGGTGGAACAGGCACAAGCTAGACATTTCCATTACAAATGGGAGAAATTGGAGGGAAAGAAGGGATAACAAGCACAAGCAAGTCAGCAGAACACATTACATTAGTCCTTAAGTATTGAAAATAATCTTCTATTCTCTGAGACCATTCAGGCAGTGGCCCTACCCCCCAGACTCTGGGTGTTAGGAAACACTCTCCAGATTCTGAGTGGAGACCCCTTGGCCCTGGGATTCAGCTCCATCTTCCAGGTCCACTAGAAAGGCAATTCTATCCCTTGAATTTGGGTGGCCCCATTCTTCTAGTCCATCTGAGTGGTGACTCCACCCTTTGACACCCCAGAGGTCGTGTCGCTATCATTTGAGACTGACATAGCTCTGCTTCCTCTGTTCCTTGTTCCTTCAGCCTCTGCTTCCTGGTTCCTTGGACTCTCAGCCTCTCGGGCCTTACTGCCCGCATATGCACTGCTGGGGCAAGTTTTCCTAAGATCCATAGCTCCACTGAGAAGTGCCTGGAGGGATCCCACTCCTCCAGTAAACATCAGCGGGAAGGCACTCAGCTCTCTTGTTTCATGGGTCGGCAAGCCTAGCTCACCAATAAATGCCTGGAGGCACCCACTCCTCCAGGAAGTCTCCTGTCCAAAGGCACTCAGCTCTCTTGCTCCTTGGGTCAACTCCAGCACTATCTCGCACTGGTCTCCTCATTCCGCTGCTGCCGTTTCTCTGTTGCTATCATTTATCTGCTGCTGCTTCTTGCCATCTGTACCATCTCCAGTGTAACAACTTTCTTCACTTCCTTCTGAGTCCTCACCAGAATTGTCTTTGAAGTCCATAATTCCACCAACAGTCTCTTCAGGGCAATCTAGGCTTTTACTATTAGGCACTTTAAAACTTCCAGCCTCTATCAATTCACAGTTTCAAAACTGCTTCCATGTTTTAGGTATCTGTTAGAGCAGCACCCCATTCCTGGTATTAAATTCTGTCTTAGTTATCTACTGCTGCTATAACAGAAATACCACAAGTGGATGGCTTTAACAAAGAGAAGTTTATTCTCTTGCAGTCTAGTAGTCTAGATGTCCAAATGCAGGATGTTCCTCCAGGGAAGGCTTTCTCTCTCTGTTGGCTCCCGGGGGAAGGTCCTTGTCATCAGTCTTTCCCTGGTCTAGGAGCTTCTCAGCACAGGGACCCTATGTCTGAAGGAAGTGCTCCCCTCCTGATTCCGTATTCTTGGTTGGTAAGAGGTCCTCTTGTCTCTCCGCTTACTTCTCTCTTTTATATCTCAAAAGAGATTTCTTCAAGATACAACCTGGATCTTGTAGATGGAGTCCTGCCTCATTAACATAACTGCCTCTAATCCTGCCTTATTAACATCATAGAGTTAAGATTTATAACACATAGGAAAGTCATATCAGATGACAAAATGGTGGACAATCACACAATACTGGGAATCATGGCCTAGTCGAGTTGACACACATACTTTTGGGGGGCACAATTCAATCCATAACACAGTGCATCTGGGAAAATATCTGTACTTACTAAGCTTTTTATGTGGATAGAACTGTGAGATGCTGCTATCAGAATGGCTTACTAATTTTATTAGGATGTGATCTAAGAATGCCAGTATTTAAATGTGTGAGACAAGGTTGGCAAGACTAGCAAAATAGGTTATACAGCTGGCATGGTAATCAGAATGTTTTTACCTACAAGGATCTTTGACAGTGGTTAAGCTATCATGCTACACTCTACTGAAGTATTAATTGATCTATTTAGTAAAAAACTCTAGATCTAGTAAACAGAAACCTGACTTGAGTTACCAAAATGGAAGTTCTCAGCCTCTCACTGAGGTACTAGACCTCAACCGGTTCATATACTTAGAGCCCCTTGAATGAAGGACTCTGAGAAACTGACAAAAGTGTTTATTAGAAGTCATTTTCCTAGCCTTCCCCAGAAGGACCCTCAGCCATTTGCCAGGGTCGTTGTGCACTGAGGAGAAGGAAGTATGCAGGCTTACGTGGGATTATTGGACCCCGGCTCTGAGCTGACACTATTTCTTGGGGACCTAAAATGTCTCTATGATCATCATTCAGAAAGAGGACTTACAGTGGTCAGGTGATAAATGGAGACTTAGCTCAAATACGTAAGAGTTAGATCCAGTTGGTCTGTCTCTTTCAAGTCTTCAATGGTGGCATTATTCCGTTTTCAGATATGTGGTATTGTATTTTTTTTTTTAATAGTTTTGATTAGGATATACAATCCCAGGAGTTTCTTAGTCATACCTACCATAATGGCCTTAATTTTATTGGTTTTGAACAGGGAAATAATATCAGATAATTGAAATGATATCCTATTTATTTTCTTCGTTGGTCCATCAGAAGATAGATAGGTCATAGAAAATAGCAGCGAATTACTTTAAATTTACAGTGGTGGTGTCACAAATTAAACTGATGTTCCAGGTGTAATCTCTTTGCTAGAGCAAATTAACATATCCATGCTCTACAGATGTGCAGATTTTGATCTAGCAATTGCTCCCTTTGCTCTCAATTCTAATTATTAAATATTCTCATTCTAATTATTCTATTCTAACTGTTAAAGATCTAATTATTAAAGGTTGCTTGTCAAAGGCAGTAACAATACTTCATTCTTATTCTTCAAGAGCATGTCAAACCTCTGATTGTCTGTCATAATCTAACGCATAGGGAACTTGATCATTGCACAATCCCACAGGACATTATACTGGCATGCTACATTGACGACATCATGATAATTGAACCTTCTGAGCAAGAACCAGAAAATATCCTAAATGTATTGATAAGACATATGAATGTCAGAGGGAAGAGATAAACTCAATGAAAATTGAAAGACCAGTCATTTTTTTTCCTTTTTTTCTTTTTTTTATAATTTCTTTGTTGTTGTTGAGAATATACACAGCAGAACATGCACCAACTTACCAATTACTACATGTACAA
>NW_004443948.1:3874315-3925668 GCF_000243295.1 Trichechus manatus latirostris | reverse complement strand
ACTGCCCCCTAAATTTCCTATCTAATCTTTCAAGTTGTTTTTGTCAATTTGATTCCATATAGATAGTTCTTTAAAGAGCACAATGTTCAACACAGACATTGTTTACTCATTAAGCTAAACTATTATTTAGTTTTAAGAAGATTTCAGGGAATATTTTTGGTTTAAGATTTAAAGAGTACATCAGGTCATTGGTTCTGGGGGTTAATCCAGCCTCCATGGCTCCAGAAAATCTGAAGTCCTTGAGAATTTGAAATTCTGTTCTACATTTGCCCCCTTTAGATCAAGATTCTTTTATAGACTCTTTAGCTTGTGAGTGGCCATCTAAGATTTTCCACTGGTCTCACCCCATCTGGAGCAAGGGAGAATGAAGAAAACCAAAGACAAAGGGAAGTATTACTTCAAAGGACTAATGGACCAAAACCACCACAGCATCCACGAAACTGAGTCGAGCACAACTAAATGGTACCACCACTGACTGCTCCTACAGGGAAGACAACAGACTGTCCCAGACAGAGCTGGAGAAAAATGTAGAACAAAATTCTAACTCAAAAAAAAAGAGACCAGACTTACTGGTCTGACAGACTGCAGAAACCCTGAGAGTATGGCCCCTGGACACCCTTTTGGCTCAGTAATGAAGTGTCTCCTGAGGTTCAACCTTCAGCTACAGATTAGACAGTCCCATAAAACAAAACAAGACTAAATGGGCACACCAGCCCAGGGGCAAGGATGAGAAGGCATAAGGGGACAGAAAAGCTGGTAATAAGGAAACTAAGGTCGAGAAGGGGAGACTATTGACATGTCCTGTGGTTGGCAACCACTGTCATAAAACAATATGTATATTAATTGTTTAATGAGAAGCTAGTTTACCTGTAAACCTTCATCTAAAGTACAATAAAAAAAATAAATAAAAAGATTCTTTTATAGAATCTTTGATCAAAATGTTCAGTAATGGTAGCCGGATACCATCCAGTTCTTCTGGTCTCATGGCAAAGGAGGTAGTTGTTCATGGAGGCAATTAGCCACACATTTCGTTTCCCACTCCTGTTACTGACCGTCCTTCTTCCAGAGACTGGTCATTTTTATGAACTTCTAGGAGTCGACAGGGGAGCCCTCTTTGCACAGTGGTTATGCACTCATCTGCTAGCTGAAAGGTTGGTAGTTCGAACTCACTAACTGCTCCCCAGAAGAAAGATGTGGCAGTCTGCTTATGTCAAGATTACAGCCTTGGAAACCCTATAAGGCAGTTCTGCTTTGTCCTATAGGGCTGCTATGAGTTGAAATCGACCCAACAGCAACAAGTAGCGTTGAGTAGGAGTTTAATAAAACTGAGGAGAGTCCATTTGTCTCCTCCCTCCAAAGTGAAAGACAGGTTGCTTTGCCTCACATTCTGACTCAGAAAAAGTGCTTACTGGGCTTCTTTGGATTTTTGAATGTAATATGCACCACATAAAATATGTTACTCTGAATCATTTATCAGGCTGTTTTGATACGGTACTTATGACAGCCAAAACAATGATCCTCCAAAAATGTCCATGTCTTCTAGAACTTATGAACATGTTGCCTTACATGGAAAACGGGACTTTGCAGATGTGATTAAGTTAAGGACTCTGAGTTGGGGATATTATCCTGAATTGTCTGTGTGGGGACCAATCTAATCACATGGATTCTTAAAAGAAGAGAACCTTTCTTAACTGTTGTAAGAGAGTGAAATGTGACTATGGAAGAATGGTCAGATAGATGCACACTGCTAGATTTGAAGATAGAGCAATGGGGCCATAAGCCAAGGAAAGTGTGTGGCCTCTAGAAACTGGAAAAGGCAAGGAAACAGATTATCTACTACAGCTTCTAGAAAGGTGTTTAAATAAAAAAAAAAAAAAAAAAACCTGTTGCCATTGAGTCGATTCCGGCTCATAGTGACCCTATAGGACATAGAATAATTGCCCCATAGGATTTCCAAGGCTGTAATCTTTACGGAGGCAGACTTCCACATTTTCCTCCCAAGGAGTGCGTGGTGGATTTGAACTGCTGACCTTTAGGTTAGCAAACGAGTGTTTAACCACTGTGCCACCCCCTGCTGAAAACTAGATTTTAGCCCAATACAACCCAGGCTGAACTTCTGACTTACAGAACTAAATTTAATACATCTGTGTTGTTTTAAGTTACTAAGTTTTTGGTAATTTGTTAAAGAGGTGATAGAAAACTAATACCAACCCAGAGGAAGAAAAGGTTTTGAAGTCAGTGCAAGTATGGTGTAAGGTGCTTTGTTGCTTGAGGTTTACAACCCTGAAGAGTCAACAGTGCTCCAAATGTCTACTGCAGATAGGAATGTTGATAGGCCATCCGGGGGGCCCTCATAGGAGACTCATAATGAAGACTCTAAGAGTTCTGTAATGCAGCTAGGCCTTTTTACATAACTAATGTATTCATATTTTGAAAAACTGTTCCTGGGATTGCTGCCGGGCTCTGATAGAGACTGAATGCCTGGCCAGGAACAGTAAGAGGATATGTAATCTGATCAGTACATTTATGAAGTACTTGTTATCTGATCTACCAAATCATAAAGTTGGGTTGCATAGCAGTCCTCCATTCTCAAGTAGAATTAGTGTATACTAGGTCAGGCTTTGAAGACTTGGTGGTTAAGAGTCTGGTTGCTAACCAAAAAGTTGGCAGTTCAAATCCACCAGCTGCTTCTTGGATACCCTACGGGGTGGTTCTACTCTGTCCTATAGTGTTGCCATGAGTCGGAACCAACTCAATAGCACCTATCAACAATAACAACAACAGGTCAGGCTTTAGGCGTCCCTGAGGACATAAGGGCATTTCATATATATTTGGTTCAGAGTCTCGTGGCACCTATTCTTCTGCAGTGTCACCTCTCTCTCAACCCTCACCGTTTGGTAAGTCCCCCGTGACTATTGACTGGCAAAAAAAATCTTGAGCCAGATTTACCGATTACTCACCAAAGACACGCATCGCAGAGGAGGTCTTAATAATCAGGTAGACAACATAATAAGTTCAGTCTGTTTCACTCTACTTCGTTCCCCCGTTCATGAAAACAAAAAGTACAAACAGTGACAAAATTTTTAAAGTATGTCTAGGCTCAAACAGGCCTGGTGATCTGCTGCCATAAGATCACAGCCTTAAAAACCTTGTGTAGTAGTTGTACTCTGCAAACATGGGGTTGTCATGAATCAGAATCTACTTTCCTATAACTGAAAACAACAGCAACCGGTTCAACAATATGATATTCTTCTCGGTAAGTCTTATTTGATTACTGTGCCTGCTATGTTCCCAACCTATCCATCACAGAGGTCTCAGGTAAGTACCAGATACCTTAGTGGACTAGCCAGCCATCTGGCAGCAGGGTGATTATGGATTCCTTACACTATGGAGAGGCAAAATTTTGTCTTCACTTTAATATACAATTATTCTGGATATAGATATGCCTGTCTAGTCCACAATGCTTCTTCCAGCACCACCATCCATTGCCTTATTCATGATGTTGTTATACCACCTAATATTGTTTCTGTTTAAGGAACTCATTTTTCTACAAAGCAAGTGAGGCAGCAGGCATCCCAATTCTGCCATATATCCCATCATGTAGAAGCAGCTTGCTTCATAAAATGCTGGAAGGCCCGTTAAAGACTCAGACATAAGGTCACTTGGGAGAAAACCAGTGAGTTTGAGGTGCTGTCCTACAGGATGCAAAATAAGTTTTGAATCTTATTTTGATCCTGTACACAATGAATAGTGCTTTCTTCCTAAGCCAGAATAACAAAATCTGGGAGCCAATGAGTGGAAGAGGATGGGGTAGCTTCTATCACTGTTATCCTTAATAAGCTACTTGAATAATTTGTTCCCTGTTCTGAGAACTTTGGATGCTGATGTATTAATGGACTTAATTATCAAGAGTGGTTCCTGAGTGGTGCAAGTGGTTTGAGCTTGACTACTAGCCAAAGGTTGGTGGTTCAAACCCGCCCCCACAAGAAGTGCCACCAAAGAAAGGCCTGGTGATCTGCTTCCATGAAGATTACAGCTAAGAAAACCCTATGGAGCATTTCTACTCTGTACCACATAGGGTGGCCATAAGTCAGAATCAATTTGATAGCAAAGGGTTTGGTTTGGTTTTTTCTTAATTACCGAGAAAGGAGTGCTCCCACCAGGGATTAGAACAATATTTTAATTGAAATGAACATGGCACCTTTCTCAGGGAGTGTGCTTCATCTTGGATCTACTGGCTGGCTTTCCCTTTTCTGGTCCATACAGCAGGGTGTGTCTGCACCACTAATCCTATATTTGTGTCATAGTTCCAGTGACACATGAATACTAAATTCCTCTCAGTTTCTATTGCAAATTCTTAGGAAAGCAAATCTGATTGTGCCTGATAGGGTCAGATTTTAACCTTGGTCCAATTAGTAGGGGCCAGGGAGTCAGTGATCAAGATCATAGGCCAAAGAGAAAAAGACATCATCACTGTCTATGCAGACATTCCAAAATATGCCTTAATACCCAGTTGGTCATGTTCATTATCTCACTAAATTCTTAAGTCAAATGCTACTGAGATGTTAACTGAGGGCCTCATGGCCATTGAGCTATAAATAAGATTGACTTGAAATCCCAATTACAAGCTCTGTAGAGGTTTACTTTCCTCCCAAAGATGCCACTAGATTCCCAAGAGCTTATCTTCTCCATCTCCAGGGTTCTGCTTCCATATACATATTTCTGCTCCATTCTACTTTAGCCCAAATGCAAAACTCAACCATTTATTAAATCTCCACTAAAACAACAACAAAAACACACAAACAAACCTGTTCAGGTATAACCATGCATCATACTAAAGAGTTTGGATTATAGAAATGGATCACATTACAGTTAAATGTTAACAAATCCCACTGTAATCTTTCTCATCAAATTTTTAATATATGCCATCATTGGCCCTTCAATTCATGCATTACTAACTTCTCTCTGGTTAATTTCCACTCAAAAAGCAGAAAATCAAAACACAGTCATCATATATGCTGTATAACTTCTCTTTTAACTATATTCCTAAAAATATTACCTATTAATTCAGCATATGTATTAAGGCTTCTTTTCCCTGTACACAGAAAGTCTGATTTTTAAAAGTTTATCAAGTATAAAATGATCGATGATATGATACATTTTTCCAATGATAAACTTTATTAAAATGATTAAATTTCACATACTTAAAAGATTATGAGATTAGAATGATTATCCCTGTTTTAAAAAGAAGTACTAGGAAACCAAGCAATGATAAGTTAAATGCCACATCAAGAAGAGATGGGATTTTAACTCGATTACATTTTATTACAGAGTCCCTGGGTGGTGCAAATGATGCACACACTCGGCTGGTAATGGAAAAGTTGAAGGTTCAAATCTACACAGAGGTGCCTTAGAAGAAAGTCCTGGTAATCTACTTCTGAAAAATCAGCCACTGAAAACCTTATAGAGTACAGTTCTATCCTGTCACACGCTGGGTTGCCATAAGTTAGAATTGATCTGACCGCAACTGATTACTGGTTAATGTTTTATTCCAAATTCATGTTGTTTCCACTATAACAGACTTCCTGCCAGATGTTTATTGAAGACTTGCTATATGCCAAAGATACCATATATTATACTTCATTCGTTTTTTACAACAACTTTGTCAAGTCAGCAGTTAAAATAATTTAATATTTGGCATTCTAGTCCAGAGATATTCTAACTAGCTGTGACAACATTTTGAACCTCGGTTTCCCCAGCTGTCAAATGAAGGACTTGGGCATAATAATTTATGTGACCTCTTTTTATTCTAGTGTTGGGAGACCATCTTATGTTTTCTAATTGTCATTCTTCCTTACTCTGTTTGCAGTAACAAAGTTATTCACCATCTTAAAATCAGAAGACCTTTATTTTATCACATATCACATATATTGGAGTTAACTTTCCATGTGCATGTCTGTTAGCCCACTATATTCTGGATGTCAAACCAAATATTACTTATTTTTATGTTCCCAGTGCCTGTATATACTAAAGACTTAATGAATATTTGTTGAGTAACAAATGAAGGAATACATACAATGTAACATATAATCTAGATCTGTATATGGGGAACAATTCATGTTCATTAACAAGGTAATATGAAATGCTACATTAATGTTCAGTACAATCAAAGAAGAAAACACTCCCCTTTAGCTGGGCAGATTTTATTTTAACAAGTGAAGCACGCACACACACACAAAAAATCCATTTATAAAGGTTAAAGTGAGTTTGCTTGTAAATGAAAAGTATATTCTTTGTTTTGTTTGTTTATATTGCAACATGAATATAAGAAGTGATATGTTCATATTGGCCATTCATTGACTTAATTTGCATGTTACCCCATTATTGAATGCATTCATCCATGTTTTTCAAGATTTTTGAATGCATGCGGTAGTGTGATTTAATTCCACTTTGAAAAATAATAAGAGAATTTTATTTCTGTGAAGGTGACAATAGGCCTGCCCATAATGAATTCTTTGGAAAAAGAAATACTTTATCTTTGCTGTTAGTTACCTGTAGGATTCATATGTTTGCCTATTTGTACCACCTTCTTCTGAGTGAGAAAATAAAGATCAATTTTAATTTATGAGATTTAGATAAAAACTTTATGTAAAAAAATTGACTTGTAAGTTTTCTTTGTTTTGCTCTGTTGCATCGACCAAAGATCTACCGCGCCTGCGCTGTGTATAAGGTGCTGTCCTCAGCTACAGAACATTGACATGCTCCAGCGTCTGTTCACCTGCCTTTATGCAGGTAGGTCAATTGATTTTCCTGTATATGTGTGTGAGAGATTAGGTTGCATTTTCATTTTCTTTTATCAAAAAACTAAAAAAAAAAAAAATTAAATGGACCAAAACAAATCTGCATTCATCTTGTTAGCTGTAGAGCTTGTAAGCTGTATTGTAATAGAATGTTTTAGATGTAAATGTTATTGGCAATTAGGTTTGCTTATTTGCCTTTCTTGTTTTCTTCAGCAGAAACATTATCTTATAGATAATGTTATTTCACGGAGCTAACTGGAATGAGTATTGAGGAAAGAATTTTACCAGCTAGTGTGATTAGTGGAGATACATAATTGCCTGCCTATTTACTTTGAAGTTGCCATTTAATGAAGTGGTTCTAACTTAATCTCTAATGAAGAAAAATTCTTAATTCCTTTTTAATATTTCCTTCTGTCTCAGAATGTGATTTAAAATAAATGTGAATGCTGATTGCTAAATTATATTCTTTCCCATCGGCACATCAAGTTGTTTCTCTGTTTATAGACAACAAAACAGATCATTTGAGATGTTATACAAAATATGCAGCCAATCATTAGAAGTTAATCATAACAAGTCCAACCAAATGTCAATTCTTAACCACTTAACCTAATTTAAATGTTTTTATTTCCGATGCTCTAAATATATTTTTTCAAAAAGGTCATCAATTCTCCTATATTTTCTGCATTAGACATTATTTATGAGATTATATATAAACAAATTTGTTATTACAATATCAAATGGAATTTTACAGTTGATGTATTTAAATTTCTCCATTAAAAAATATCTATTGAGCATTATACTGAGTGACTAAGGCCGATCTCAAAAGGCCACCTATTGTATAATTTCATTTATATAAAATTACTGAAATGACAAAATTATAGAAATGGAGAACAGCCTAGTGGTTGCCAGGTATTAGGTGAATGTAATGGTGGCCACGCGAATCTACACATGTAAGAAAGTAACACAGCAGCTATACACACATTGTACCAATGTCAACCCCTACTCCTGATATTGCACTCTACTTACGAAAACATTGGAGGAAACTGTGTGAAGGGTAAGTGAGATCTCTGTGCTATTTTTACACCTTCCTGTGAATCTATAATTATTTCAAAATAAAAAGTTTGTAAAAGATGTCTATTGAGATAGTACAGTATAGTAAAGTTCATAGAGACATCGTCTGGATTGGACTCTTGACTTTATCTCTTACCAGCGGGTTTTACCTCTTACCAGTTTTATGACCTTGAGCAAATCCAGAAAACTAGAATATAAGTTATCCTTATCTGCAAAATGTATATAATAATGTTCCCTGTCTCATATGTAGGACCCTGCAGGCACAGTGGTTAAGCTCTCGGCTGCTAACCGAAATGTCAACAGTTCTAACCCACCAGTTGCTCCACGGGAGGAAGATGTAGTAACAGTTTGCTTCTGTAAAGATTCCCGTTGCTGTCAAGTCCATTCCGAACTCACAGCGACCCTAAAGGACAGAGTAGAACTGCCGCATACGGCTTCTATCGAGTGGCTGGTGGATTCAAACTGCCGCCCTTTCGGTTAGCAGCCTGAGCTCTTCTTAACTGTTGTGCAACCAGGGCTCTCTATAAAGATTACAGCCTTGGAAAACCGTATGGGGCAGTTCTACTCTGTTCTATAGGGTCGCTATGAGTTGAAATTGACTCCATGGTACACAACAATAGTGACAACCTCGTATGTAAATAATTTAAAACATTGTCTTGTCTATCTGTGTTATTTAAGTGTTTTCTATCATCATCATCGTAACCGTTATCATCACCATCATCAAGATTTTGAGTTTCACAATTTGTAGAATCATTGAGTCACATCGTGCTTTAAAATTAGAGTTCTCCTTTGCCTGAGATACTAATGGCTTAGGAATGTTCTTCCAACCTACTTATTAGCATTCTCTTTTACTCTCAAATGTGTCCTATTGGGATTATAAAAGATATGGTCACCTTACTTAAAACTCTATCATGCTAAACTTGGATCCAGTACATTTGGTCCCTCCAGTATCCCAATCTATGTTGATTAAACTCTGTCTGAAAACAGCCAACGGTAAAAAATTTAGTATCTGATATATCTGTCTATGATCTTTTTAGACATCACTAATTGACAGAAAGTTCTTCCTTTGTTTGGGCTAAAATCTGACTCTCTAAAATGTCCCCTTCACTCCTATAATTTGTCTTCTGGTGCTATACGAATAAGGCTAATTTCTCTTCCATGATGCAAATCCTCCATGTTACATGTGTCATATCTCTGAAGCTAAGAACACTCATCATGCTCTCAATTCTGCCTCTTCCCTGCTCCTCTTCTCAGAATTACTTTTTTGTTAGATTTAATATCTCCCATTCCATCTATGATTTCTAATGAGCAGATATCTTACATTCTCAGTAACTTTTCCTGGAATCATTACAGTTTGCCAATGTTTCTTTTAAAATGTCATGTCTAGTGCCAACACCCACCCAGATGTGATCTGCTCTGTGCAGTACAGAGTGAGACTACTGCCTGCCTTATTTCAAACTTTGGAGGAATTTGCTAACGCAGTTTAATATCACATTAACTTCATTGGCAGCAATGTCACTATCCTTGTGTAATTAATTCTTGAACCTGGACACTATTACTTTCTTGGAATATCCCATAATCCACATTAGAATAATTTTCCTGATGCCAATGTTTGATAGTAGTTAGTCAGATTACACATTTCATAAGAGCAACAATACAATAATATAGTTGAGAAAATAGTTTCATGTTGCATAATGTTCATTGAAATGTAGTTGATGGAGAATGTAGTACATACAACTTCAGTTTGGGGAGAATAAAAATGTTTTCGAAGAAAATAACTCTAAGCTTCTACCCTGAAAATAATAACGTGAATTTGGAGAACACGATTCTAATGAGACTGTTACTTTTTTTTGATATATTGATATTAAGGAAAATTTATTTGTTGAAGCTAGTTACTCTGTCACAACATAAGCAGGTTCTACTACTTATAATTCATACAATCACCTTCTAGTCATAAAATATCCCAGTGTACTCCCCATGGTTATCTATGTTTTATTAGTACCAGCCTATAACAGCCTATGTAGGGATATCTTTGTCATTGTTTCACTTTAAGATGGAGCTGAGTGCTACAGGCAAGTGTTTTGGAATTGGGTAGTTAAATCATCCCTGAGAAGATTTACCACATAGCAGTTCATTATTTGCAATGCAAAGAAATCCTGGCAAAAGAAAAGAATAACTGAGTCCAATTGACTTAAAAAAAAAGACAATATATATTATATAAACTTGTTACTGATTTTATTAATAGAAACAGAAAATAATATGTGTGTTTATGTGTGTGTAAGTATGTAGTAAATAATAGGTTATAGTTCCATGTCTATTAAAATATTTTAATAACACTACAAAGTATGATTTTGATATAATCTTTTAAATTTCCAGCCTGGCAGAGTGATCTTCAGAAATAACTGCCTCAGCATTGAGAACTGTGACTGAACCTCATAAAAAGCATGGCAAGCATGAACCGAGGCTCTTGAGCCAGAAGTTTGGTAGATGAGGTATTAAAACTATGTAGAGAACACAAGTCAGAGACTTGAACATCACCCTGGCTCTGTCACATCTAGCTACACAACCTGAGGGAGTGTTTACATTTATTGTGCTTTAGTATACCCAAATGATAATCATAGACAATGAGATGGTAAGTGTGAAATACTTTGATAATTATGAAAAAATGTGAGGTTCTTATGGGATAACCAGTGGATTGGAAATGAAACACTGAAGCTTTAGAGAAAGAACTGGCAAATCAGTTGTCCAAGAGTCAGAAGATGGAAGCTCTATTGCCACCGTTTCCTATGTTTTTAGAAAAGTAACTTAATATCTCTGAAATTTGGGTCCCTTGACGTAATGATGAAATTCAGTCAGTTGATCAATAAGACTATTTTCAAATCCATGGTTTGGTAAATCGCAGATACATAATTCCAGCAAATTTGCATAGAAGGAGGTTTTAAATTATTGTTGTAAGTAAATTTGTTATGGGAAATAATAAAAAGAAAAAGGCTATAAACAAAACATTGAGGTGAGAGGAGAAACCCCCATAGGAGATACAGAAGGATTGATTAGACTAGTGAATGGAGACGCCAAACATGTATTAACAAGTCGGTGAGAAAGAGAAGAATTCTATATTTTTTTGTGCACCTTTTTCCTGCCAGGCAGCCAATAAATCTTGTATATGCTGTATTTAATTTCACCCTCACAATAAAACTGTGAAGTGCATTTTTAGTATTGATATTCTATGCACAGGTAACTTAGGTCCTGAAAGAATAAACCAGAAAGAGTGTAATTGCAATTAAAATTCTGGTCCAAGTTCTACCATATCTGCCTCCCACTTGCTAGGAAATATGTGTAAGCCGAATTTAAGTCATTAGAAAGGAACTGATTGATGGGGAAACACAGTCAAGAAAGGTTTTTGGTGAATAAAACAATGAAGCAAGAGGGTTAACCAGATCACTCACAGACACACATACACCACTTATCACCCACATATACACACAAACCACACCTTTCAGAAATATGGATAATTTTGCCATTCTTAAAGGCAGATGTTGAAGAGTTGTGGAGCTTGAGACAGAAACTCAAAACTGAAGACAAACATTAAATAAGATGAAGGTATATGGGACATCAATAGGACAAATAAGGAGATCAGGTCTGGAAAGACGGGAGGACAAATTTTCCTCTCAAGTTGTAAATGAACTCATGATACATACCCTAGGTTTCAATAAAGGAGGCTTTAAGGAAGAAGGGAAAGAAGAAATAATACTTGAGTTGAAGGGACAAATATGACAAAAATTAGTTTGGGAAATAGGATAGGTTGAAGGTAAGCAGAAATAAATGACAATTGCTGACAACAATGAGAATCCGGTTGAAATGAGAAAGTAGGAAATTCTAGTTGATCCATTTGGTGGGTTATATTTTTCATCTCAGGTAGAGAAGCAGAGGGTGGCAGGCACCCAGACTTGGTATTTTAAAGATGTTCCTAGAAAAATCAAAGCGGATATAAGAATAGGCAGCAGCAAAATGGTTGACTGTAGATTCTTGGCTAGGTGGGCATCAAGTAAAGGTGTAATGAACAGAGTTTACAGAAATAATCCGTACCAAGGAAATTATTTCTGAAAAATATTTTACATTATTTTTCCTTCAAAACCACAATCATTGGCCCTTATTGTTTGACTAAAACATTTGAAACCTTTTACCAGCAGAATCGCCACAAATTTTTCCCACAAATTTCTCACATAACTCATTAAAATTCAGAATATGTTAGTTTCCATCAAGTCGACTTTGACTCATGGCAACCTAGGTACAATAGAAGGAAATGTTGCCTGGTCCTGCATCATCCTCACACACGCCAGCATGTTTGAGTCCATCATTGTGGCTAGTGCACCAATCCATCTCACCAAGCATCTCCTATGCCCTCACTGGCCTTCTAGTTCACTAAACATGATGTTCTCCTCTAGCAATTGATTTCTCCTGATGATACGTCGAGAGCAAGCAAGTCAAACAATGTCCTGTTGTGATCGATAAGATTTTCACTGGTTAATTTTTGGAAGTAGATACCCAGAACTTTCTTCCAATGTTGTCTTAGTCTGGAAGCTCTGCTGAAAAGTCTCCACCATGGATAAACCCGCTGGTATTTGAAAGACCAGCGGCATACTTCCACCATCATAGCAACACACAGCTACCATAGTATGACAAACCGACAGGTGGTGGTTTCAGAATCTAAAGGAGTGCAATATGTTGCAGTGAATTGCTAGTCAGCAAATCCATATTGTACATGCCCAACCAAATAAAAAATGTATATGTTAGGAACAGACAAAATATGAGCTCTATTTCTGTCCTTATTAACTATTGAGTAAAGAAAACTCTAAAACAATCAAAAAACCCAACTTCTTTTCTTTCCCTATTCTGTTAGAAAGGATGAGTTTGTCTTTTGTAGAAAAATTCATCATGTGTCTTCCTACAGGCCCTTTACAAAAGTGTAGGAGGTATATTTATAAGTTATTTTAAAAGTTTAACAATGTTCTGCTTTTCTTTAGTTAAGCCTATTTTAATATAAAATTGTCTTTATTGCTACTACTGGAACTAGGCATTTTGTTTTCCATTTCCAATGAAAATAACATGCCAATTTCCCTTTCTGCTACTTTTTCCTCCCAATCTTGCCTCCTCCTCACTAATCTAATAAACACAAGCCTTTCTTTCCAAAGCCAACTTAAAGGACACCTCTTCTTTGAAGCTCTCTTTACATCTGCCAACAGACATCCCAGGCAGAACTAACCACTTTTACATTGCACCGAAGGAGGCAGATACTTTAGTGTTAGTTGTCAAGAGAACAGAGTCTAAGTTAAGCCAAGTTACCATCCAACCCTGACTCTGCTATAAGTTGTTCCATCTTGAGAAAGTCACTATGCACTCTGGGTCTCAGTTTCCTTATAAGATATATATATATATATGCGCACATATGTATATTTGTTATTTCATCATACATTCTTCTACATAACATCTTACAATTATATATGTATATATGAGTTGGAATTAATTCAAAGGCATTGGGTTTGGTTTTTTGGTTTTGTATAATATATTAGACAAATATTATATTACATATATATACATATATATAATTTTAGACAAATGAACTGTATTATTTGTTGTCCATATCCACAGAATACAGCAGAGTTCTCATCATATAGAATATACTTAATAAATAATTTTTGAGTTAGTAAATAAATGATAAAAACAACAGTGACAGCCACAAAACCTATCATTTAGTGACAGCACTGGCCAATGGCATTGAGTTAAGCACTTGATGAACATTCTCATTTAGCCTCAATGACCACTGAATAATTTATGTAATATCTTCATTTTTTCCCCCATGCATCTGTCAGTTTATAGCAGTGTGGTGGCTTGCGTGTTGCTGTGATGCTGGAAACTATGCCATGGGTATTTCAAATACCAGTAGGGTTAGCCATGGTGTACAAGTTTCAGTGGTGCTTCCAGACTAAGACAAACTAGGAAGAAGGATATGGAGGTCACCTTCTGAAAAAATTGGCCAGTGAAAATCTTATGAATAGCAGCTGAACATTATCTGGTATAGTGCCAGAAGATGAGCTCCTCAGGTTGGAAGGCACTCCAAACATCCCTGGGGAAGATTTGTCTCCTCAAAGCAGAGTTGACCTTAATGACATAGATGGAGTCAAGATTTTGGGACCTTCATTTGCTGATGTGGCAAGACTCAAAATGAGAAGATAACAGCTGCAAACATCCATTATTAACCAGAACATGGAATATACAAAGAATGAACCTAGAAAAATTGGAAGTCTTCAAAAATGAAATGGAACATATAAACATCAATATCCTAGGCATTAGTGAGCTGAAATGGACTGGTATCGGCCATTTTGAATCAGACAATCATGTGGTCTACTATGCCGGGAATGACAAATTGAAGAGGAATAACATTGCGTTCATCAACAAAAAAAACATTTCAGGATCTATCCCGAAGTACAAAGCTGTCGATGATAGGATAATACCCATATGCCTACAAGGAAGACCAGTTAATACCAATATTATTCAAATTTACACACCAAACACTAGTGCCAAAGATGAGGAAATTGAAGATTTTTACCAATTTCTGCAATCTGAAATTCGTCAAACATGCAGTCAAGATGCATCGATAATTACTGGTGACTGGAATACAAAAGTTGGAAACAAAGAAGAAGGACTGGTAGTTGCAAAATACGGCCTTGGTGATAGAAACAGTGCCGGATGGCACATGATAGAATTTTGCAAAACCAAGACTTCATTGCAAACATCTTTTTTCAACAACATAAATGGTGACTATATACATAGACCTGGCCAGATGGAATACATAGGAATCAAATCTACTGCATCTGTGGAAAGAGACAGTAGAGAAGCTCAGTATCATCAGTCGAAACAAGGCCAGGAGCTGAGTTCAGAACACACCATCAATTGTTCATATGCAAGTTCAAGTTGAATGAAGCTGAATAAAATTATAGCAAGTCCACAAGAGCTAAAATATGACCTTAAGTATACCTTACCTGAATTTAGAGACCGTCTCAAAAATAGATTTGATGCATTAAACAGTAATAAATGAAAACCAGACGAGTTGTGGAATGACATCAAGGAAGTCATACATGAACAAAGCAAAAGATCATTGAAAAGACAGGAAAGAAAGGAAAGCTCAAAATACATGTTGGAAGAGATTCTGAAACTTGCTCTTGAAAGTACAGTAGCTAAAGCAAACAGAATAAATGATGACGTAAAAGAGCTGAACAGAAGATTTCAAAGGGCAGCTTGAGAAGACAATGTAAAGTATTATAATGAAATGTGCAAAGACCTGGAGTTAGAAAATCAAAAGGGAAAAATAAGCTCAGCATTTCTCTAGCTGAAAGAAGTGAAGACAAAATTCAAGCCTTGAGTTACAATATTGAAGGATTCAACAGGGAAAATATTGAATGACACAAGAAGTATCAAAAGAAGATGAAAGGAATACACAGAGTCACTATACCAAAAAGAACTGGTCAATGTTCAACCATATCAAACCCACCAAAAACCAACCCCACTGCCATCAAGTGGATTCACAGTGACCCTGTAGGACAGAGTGGAACTACCCCACAGGGTTTCCAAGGAGCGCCTGGTGGATTTGAATTGCTGACCTTTTGGTTAGTAGCTGTAGCTTTTAACCACTATGCCACCAGGGTTTCCTCAACCGTATCAGGAGGTAGCATATGATCAAGAACCAATGGTACTGAAGGAAGAAGTCCAAGCTGCACGAAAGGGAATGGTGAAAAACAAGTCTCCAGGAATTGAAGGAATACCAATTGAGAAGTTTCAACAAACGGATGCAATGCTGGAGGTGCTCACTTTTCTAGGCCAAGAAATTTGGAAGACAGCTTCCTGGCCACTGACTGGAAGAGATCTATATTTGAGACCATTCCAAAGAAAAATGATCCAACAGAACATGGAAATTATAAAAAAGTACCATTAATATCACACACAAGTACAATTTTGCTGAAGATCATTCAAAAGCTGTTGCAACAGTACATCAACAGGGAACTGTCAGAAATTCAAGCTGGATTCAGAAGAGGATGTGGAACAAGGGATATCACTGCTAATGTCAGATGGATCTTGGCTGACGACACAGGATACCAGAAAGATGTTTACCCGTGTTTTACCGACTATGGAAAGGCATTTGACTGTGTGGCTCATAATAAATTATGGATAACATTGCAAAGAATGGGAATTGCAGAACACTGAATTGTGGTTATGCAGAACTTGTACATAGACCAAAAGGCAGTCATTTGAGCAGCACAGGGGGATACTGAATGGTTTACAATCAGGAAAAGCGCATGTCAGGGTTGAATCCTTTCACCATACTTATTCAACCTGTATGCTGAGAAAGTAATCCTAGAAGCTGGACTATATGAAGAAGAACAGGGCATCAGGATTGGAGGAAGATGCACTAACAACCTGTGATATGCAGAAGACACAACCTTGCTTGCTGAAAGTGAAGTGGACTTGAAGATCAAAGACTACAGCCTTCAGTATGGATTGCACCTCAACAAAAAGAAAACAAAAACCATCACAACTGGACCAATAAGTCACATCATGATAAATGGAGAAAAGATTGAACTTGTAAAGAATTTCATTTTACTTGGATCCACAATCAACGCCCATGGAAGCAGCAGTCTAGAAATTAGACAAAGTATCGCACTGGGAAAATCTTCAACAAAAGACTTCTTTAAAGTGTTGAAAAGAAAAGATGTCACTTTGAGGACTTAGATGCACCTAGCCCAAGCCATGGTATTTTCAATTGCCTCATATGCATTCAAAAGCTGGACAATGAATAAGGATGACCAAAGAAGAATTAACGCCTTTGAATTATAGTGTTGGTGAAGAATATTGTATATACTATAGACTACCAGAAGAATGATCAAATCTGTCTTGGAAGAATTACAGCCAGAGCACCCCTTGGAAATGAGGATGGAGAGACTTCGTCTCACATAGTTTGGACATGTTTTCAGGAGGGAACAGTCCCTGGAGAAGGACATCATGCTTGGTAAAGTGGAGGGTCAGCAAAAAAGAGGAAGACCCTCAACGAGATGGATTGACACAGTAGCTGCAGCAATGGTCTCAAGCATAGCAAAGATTGTGAGGATGGTGCAGGACCCGGCAGTGTTTTGTTCTGTGTACAAAGGGTCGCCTCGATGGCATCTAACAATATCTTCATTTTACTGTTGATATTATTGAGTTTTACAGAATTTAATAATTTGTCTAGGGTCGTATAGTGTCTGAGCCCATGTCAGTCTGATTCCAAAATTGAATAAATGAATGAAACAGATGGGTTATTCAGTCAAGTTCAGATCCCAAATGTGCAGAGAAAGGAATACCCAGCCCCACAATGACACTTGATCTCTGCCTTTCAGGTATGCACACTCTGTGTACCAAACCAAAAAGAAACAAACCTATCGCCATCAATTCTATTCTGACTCATAGCGAACCTATAGGACAGAGTAAAACTGTCCCATAGGGTTTCCAAGGAGTGCCTGGTGGATTCAAACTGCCGACCTTTTGGTTAGCAGCCAGAGTTCACCATCACTCTTAATCACTGCATACAGCCTCCCTGATTCTCAAACCTACATTCTACCTACCGTGGATCTGGAGAGACAAATGAATGACTTGCACAGCACACTACATGGGAATACAAAGACAAAGTTTGATTCCAGAAGTCAGGCTGTATGCATAAAACATAGTCTAAGAAAAAAAAAATTCATCGTATCCTCTTTAAGACTTGAATATGTCATTTCCCCTTCAGCTTTTTAAATCTAGTGAACAATTTATTTTTATAATAATTTAAAAATATTTCAAAAATTATTCTAAAAGATATTTAAACATGATTGATAATTTCATCCTTTAAAGTACCTAAAAAAAATCCCTTACCATTTTGTAGATTTATATAATTACACTCTCTATGATTTCAAAATTTAAAAATTCTCCACCACTTCAAATATTGGACAAAGTTTTTTTCTAACTTTAGTATCATCCAATTCTGGCACAAATCTGACTTGCTCCTAGAATTGTTATGGGAGTGTTAATGATTTTAAAATTCCCCATTTTGTTTAAAGAGAAGCCAGTCTTTACAGGTAAGATCTGATGGTGGTCAGCATGCTTTGAAGCAAGCAGCTCTTAAACAGGGCTGGTGGTGCAACGGTGACGTGCTTGACTGCTCATCGAAAGGTTGATGGTTTGAAACCCACCCAGTGGCTCCATGAGAGAAAGATCTGACAATCTGCTCCTGTAAAGATAACAACCTAGAAAACCCTATGGGGCCGTTCTACTCTGTCACATGGGTCACTACGGGTCAAAATCAACTTGAAAGCACCTAACAACATAACATATAACTCTCTTAGATTCTGATCTCAGAATGATAACCATATTTTATCTAGTGCTGCTATAACAGAAATACCACAAGTGGATGGCTTTAAGAAACAAGAATTTATTTTCTCACAGTTTAGGAGGCTAGAAGTCCTAATTCCTCTGCTCACTTCTTTCTTCTGTGTCTCAAAAGAGATCAACTCAAGATACAACCTAGTCGTGTAGATTGAGTCTTGCCTCATTAATTTAACTGCCTCTAATCCTGCTTCATTAACATCATAACGGTTAGGATTTACAACACATAGGATAATCAAATCAGATCACAAAATTGTGGACAACCACACAATACTGGGAATCATTGCTTAGCCAAGCCGATGCACATTTTGGGGGGACACATTTCAATCTCTGACACATGGTTTATAGGCCAAAATCAAAACCAAATCCATTGCTGTCAAGTCCATGAGTCGGATCCTATAGGACAGAGTAGAACTTCCCCATACAGTTTCCAAGGAGTGCTTGGTGGATTTGAACTGCTCATCTTCTGGCTAGCAGCCGTAGCTCTTAACCACTAGGCCACGAGGGTTTCCAGCTCATAGACAGAGCTCAGTAAATATTTATAGTTTTATCAAATAATACATATTCAAGAAAAAAAGATTGAACAAAGTTATATTTTAAACAGAGCTATGTTGTAAATCAAATTATATGAATTATTTACCTTTTTGTTGTTCATGTCATTCTGCAAGGTGTTTTACTTCTACTAATGCCTTATTCTGAGTTTATGAATTTACTCTTACTTCCAAGATAGCATATGTAAGTTCAAACTTCAATGAAGTAAAATGTCTTCATCTCTTAATTTTTTTTTTTCCCTTTTGGTAGCACTGAAGGCAGGAGACAATAATGAAGGGAAAGTGATATTAAATAATAATATCCATAATACTGATGTTTAACTGCTTTATGTTTCATGATTATATACTATGGATACTCCATAGTGATAGGTTAAAAATGCAAAATGAATTTAGATCATATACTTTATAGTCTAGTTACACAGGAATCTGATTCTGTATGCCAAGAGGAGATTCCTTGTGTAATGCCGGTGCTTTTAGATTCAAGAGGTTAAGAGAGACCTCTGCTGGCGATGGTATTTGCTTTTTACCTGTACTCTAAAGGGGAGAAGACTGACTTCAGTGATTTTTCCATATCCTAAGAATAACAGAGCCATGGTTCAAGAAGATCCGTCATAATCAGTTGTGCAGAGGTAAATGTTAACCAGCTCTCTCGGAAGAAAAAAAAAAACAAACAAGCAACTTTGACTTCTGGTGTTTGCCGATTTCTGTGGTGTAAATACGTCAACCAAGGCTTATTTCAAAGTACATATGAGATGTTGCTGAACCCCAAAATCAGGAGTTGGGAAGAGACACTTACAGTCAACTCTTGCCAGGGGGTGTGAGCTGGTTCCAGCATACTGCTAGTTGAAATATTTTGTAGGACCTTCCATAGCCTTCCACCCAATAGACATTCAAGGCTGGCCAAATGCAAAACTGAGGGGCACTGAAAGTTGTGAGTTTTCTAGCAAGGATGGCGAGGCTTCGTCTCACATATTTTGGACATATTATCAGGAAGGATCAGCCCCTGGAGAAGGACATCATGCTTGGTAAAGCAGAGGGTCAGTGAAAAAGAGGAAGACCCTCAACAAGACGGATTGACACAATTGGTGCAACAATGGGCTCGAGCATTAACAACGATTGTGAGGACGGCAGAGGACTCGGCAGTCTTTCATTCTGTTGTACATAGGGTTGCTATGAGCTGGAACTGACTCAACGGCACCTAACAACAACATTGTGCACAGGATGAGGCCTCCACGGACTAGAGTAGCTAGATAGTTAAGGAATGTGCAATTAAATTTGAATTTCAGATAAAACTTTTTTTTTTTGGTATAAGTATGTCTCGATTATTGTATGAAACATATTCATACTAAAATATTATTTGTTGTTTATGAAATTCAAATTTAACCGAGCTCCCCGTATTTTTATTTGATAAGTCTGGCAATCTTACCAGGGCCACAGAAAGAAAAGTTTATTCAAGAGAAGATGGAATATTGACCATAGATAACAACCTGCAAATCTTCGAAAGCAGAGCTTCACAACCAGTGGAACATCCCAACCAGTGACCCTGAATGACTTACAGGTGCAACAGGACATTGGTTTACTTATAACCCTGGACAGCCCTGTTTATGTTTGTCACCATGTGAGGAAGGTTAGGAGATTCTGCTCTACTGTACCTGTCCCTTTCCCCCAGCCATGCTGAGATCTGCCCTGACTGCTAAGCACTGGTGTGGTTCCCAGTCGAATGTTCATGGGTTCTCTGCAGCCTATAAGAGCCAACATTTCCTGACAACCTGATGTGGCTCATCCATAGCCTCTGGGACCATGGAGAAGGACCTGCTGACGGCCACAATGTTCTCTGTCATTTTGGTCCTGGAGACACTGACTAGGTGGTGGCAGTGCTGCAAGGAACCTCATACGCTTCTGAAAAAATGCAGCGCATCTTTGATATGTTTACGGGAAGAATTTGGAGCAAATTAATCAACTGTTATGGAAGTCAACCTCAATAACACTTTATCAGAAATACCAAAACTGGCGGCCATTAAAGAACATCTGGAAACCTCCAACCTTTTACTTGGGTTTAAAGTAGACCTTTAGAAAAAGACTGAAAGAAGAGAAACCTAAACTTTTAGAACAAGTTGGGATGATAGTAAAATTAACAAGAAAGTTGTAATCTTCAAAAGGTGCATTAAAAAATTTACCATTTCAAGTAGCTCCAACTAAAACTGCCTTCATTATCCATCAGAAGAAAGAATCACAACTTCAGACAACAATGAAAAATGTTGTGAATTAAAATTCCGATCTTGAAGGAAGCATAAGCTGTTTTCACAAGAAATAGAAGGATGGAAGAGTGAATATGCATTAAACAAAATGCAATGATAGAAAACTCTAAAACTATAGTACAGAACAAGTTCTAAAAAACAAAGATCAAATTTCTAGATGAACATTTGCTAAAAATGAGCAATACAATCTAGACAACATGGATGGTGGGAACTTGGCTCCAATGTAATAAATGCATCAGAAAATGGAATGCTCTCCAAAGAAGTTTAAAAGAAACTGACTTGCATTGCACACACAGGTTACTTTAAAGGCTGTCTCCAGATCCCAAGTAGTCACCAGAGTACTGGGATGAGAATTCCACCCAGCAGTACCAACCACTCCATGGGTGTTATGTCCATTTTCCTCATCAAGTCATACACTTGAGACATGTATATGGCCTTGGCAATTGTGAAAGCTGTTTTACTTACAGGCAACAGAAGGTGTACAGCAAGAAAAGTTCCATCATGAGCAGTCCTCCCTGGCTCAAAAACTGAGTGGGATGGAAAATTTCCATAGGTGTCCCCTCTCTTTACAGTGTGGAGGAAGGACACTGAGGATCTTCCTTCACATGGTTTTATATTCCAAGGGTTGTATATTTCACTGCACAGAGTGCAAAGCAAATTTTCGTGCCTGATCACCTGAAGAAGAGAGTAATCAGACACGGGGTGGGGGGGAGGGCAGCTCTGAATTGTTAGCCTAGAATTGTGTCTCTTTAGCCCTGTTGTTTATTTATACAAACCACTAGGCTTCAGAGGGGTAGGTGCAATGATTGTTCCCAAACCCAAAAATGTGGAGGGTAGGGGAGAAAAGGAGAGTCATTACAGCCCTTTGGTCCATTTGAAGGACAGCCTCCTCTCAGACTGACGTGGCTGAGTAAAATGCTTACTGTGATAGACTGAATATTGCTCCCCTGCAAAGATGTCCGTGTTTTAATTTCTGGAACCTGTTAGTATATTGGAGCCCTGGTGGCACAATGGTTAGGAGATTGGCTGCCAACCAAAAGATTGGCAGTTCGAATCCACCATCCACTCCTTGGAAACCCTATGGGGAAGTTCTACTCTGTCCTATAGGGTCCCTATGAGTCGGAATTGACTTTGATGGCAACAGGTTTCTAGGGTTTTATTATTATTATTACTGTGTTACTTTACATGGCAAAAAAGGACTTTTCAAATGTGATTAAATTAAGGATCTTGAGATGGGGAGATTTCCCTAGATTGTGTCTGAGGGCCCAATGTATTACAAAGTGTCTTAAGCTGGGTTCTCTAGAGAAGAAAATCAGTGAAGTGTGTATATATATATATGCATATATATATATAGAGAGAGAGAGAGAGAAAGAAAGATATTTATCAAGGAAATGGCTCACGTGATTGTAGAGATTGGAAAGTCCCAAATCCATGGGTCAGGCTGGAGGTCTTTCTCAACTTATGTATCTGCAGGGAATCCAGACCGCAGAGGCTGATGACTCCCAAGACTGGCAGGTTAGCTGCTAGCTCAAGTCTCAAGAACTGGAGGTCAGATGAATAGGAGCCAGCTACGGGATCCAGAGCGAGCAAAAGCCAGCAAGCTTTGCCAGAAAGCCCGCCTATATTCAGCTGATTGGCTACTCACAGCAGATCCCATCATGGAGGTGATTGCATCATTATACTACTGCCAAACTACGTCATAACTATCAAACCACTGAGAATCAAGGCCCAGCCAAGTTGACACACAACCTTAACCATCACACAAAAGTCCTTTAGAGAGGGAGGCAGGAGGGTCCTATGATTTTAGCCCAGTGAAACAGATTTTAGACTTCAGACCTCCAGAACAGTAATATAATAAATTTGTGTTGTTTAAGCCACTAAATTTGGGGTAATTTGCTGTAGTAGCAATAGGAGACTAATATACTTACTTCAAAATTCTTGAAGTAAAAAGAATGTACATTAAATTAGCGGAAGAGGATAAAATAATCAATGTGCTTAAAGATCATATTAAAAGTTTACAAACCATGAAAGCTTTACTGCAGTTAGAAAACCAAAGTTAGAAAAAGAAAGCCAAAAACTCCAGCAGAAACTTCAAGTCCTTCTTGAACTGCAGTAAGAAAAAGAAATGCATTTTCATGAAATATTCAATTTAGAGGGAATTTAGCCCCCCCAAAAAAGATAGAGGAGAATCTTTCTGAAGTAATTGGAAAGATTGGTCATGCATGGGAAACACTAGGCACCTATGAAATATAAGCCAAAAATCTTACAGTAAAGTTGGAAATAATCACTTACAAGTGTCAATATCAAAGTATTCCTCATAAGAGAAAAGCTCATGGTAACAGGTTGAGAGTGCCGATAGTTGAGAATAACTTCAATGACTTAAGGGGAAAAAAATGGAAAAAAAATATACTGAGAAAGTATATAAATGTGAACATGTTGAAAAGTATCCTTATGTCCCTGATGTTCTAAATGGGACGGACATTTGACAGAGTCCAGAGAAGACCAATTGGGAATTGTCTGGATGACCAGATTCTGAAAACGGAGAAACATAATGCTATAATGGTGTCAGGACCCAGGCTTCAATGCTTGGTATGGACTAGATGACACTCTTTGGGGTCAAGACCCCAGAAAAAGAATCCCTCCATCAGCTCAACTCCATCCTGACTCTGTAGTTCCTTCAAAAAGGAAAGACAAGATCTTGTCCTGATGCTTCTTGCACTGGCAGATGCTGAGGACTTCCTTTAAATTTAATCATCCCACCTAAATGGAGGACCAGACTCTGGTCCTCCAACTCCTGCCTCTGTCAGAGCAGAGGTCATATGGCACAGAGGAATCTGAGGTGTCAGTTACTAAGGAAAAGACCCCTGTCCTCTCCTCTCTGGAAAGCAAGGACAAACCTCCACAGAAATCTCCTTTTTCAAGGACTTCCCAGGCCCAGTGCACCCTCCACTGACAGAAATGTTTGTGTATCAAGCATTGAATTCAATCTTCTGTCCACTCAACCTGAAAACAGAAGTGCTTTACTTTCTGGCTTGATTCTACCTCCAAATGAACTTACTTCTGAAGATCCAGAACTACAGCAAGACATTTTTCTTCTCTCTCTACTAAAGTTATTTTGAGTTCTTTCTCTTTTAGTTTTATTGCTATTAGTTAAGTGATCATGCATTTGACCAAATAGAAGCTTGACAGAATTATGTCTCAACATAATATTTTACAACTATAGATTCTGTAAATGTGAATGTTATAGGTTAATTGCTTCATTTTATAATATTTGTAAGTAGTATAATTACAGTATTTTTGTTGCTGTCAACAAGTCTACTAAAGCAATCCAGAACAACAGCAAGTTTGTGTTTCCTTCCTTCCTCCCTTCCTCCCTCCTTTCCTTCCTTCCTTCCATCTTTTCCTCTTTCCTTCCATCTTTCTTACCTTCCTTCCATCTTTTCTCTTTCATTTTCTTAAATAATTTTGAACTTTTTCTCTTTTGCATTATTACTATTATTTAAGTGAATATACAATAGCTCAAAGGGAATTTTCACTGGTTTATAATTCTTAGGATAATGTTTTATAAATGTATTTTGTATAATTGTGAATCTCATTAGTAAATTATTTCCATTTTACTTGATTTCTAGATAATATAATTACAGTATTTTTGTTGTTGATATTTAACAAGTGTCTTCTATTGACCCAGAAACAGCAATTGTTTTTCTCTTTTACAAAGCAGGAATTTCCTCTCATTTAATTTCACTACTGTAAGTTAGTAAGTACAGTCCTAGAAACTAGGATAGTGAGACTTTGTCTCACTTACTGTGGACATGTCATCAGGAGGGACTAGTCCCTGGAGAAGGACATCATGATTGGCAAGGTAGACGGTCAGCAAAAAAGAAGGTGACCCTCAATGAGTGGCTACAACAACTGGCTCAAAAATAGCAGCTATTGTGAGGATGGTGCAGGACTAGGCAATGTTGCATTCTGTTATACATAAATTAGTTGTGAGTTGGAGCCAACTCAACGGCATCTAACAACAATACCGTAAGTTAAGTGATTGTACAATTGCTCAAATGGAAATGTGACAGGGTCTTCGATATCTAGTGCTGCTATAACAGAAATACCACAAGTGGGTGGCTTTAGCAAACAGAAATTTATTTTATCACGGTTTAGGAAGCATGAAGTCCCAAATCAGGGCACCAGCTCTAGGGGAAGTCTTTTTATCTTTATCGGCTCTGGGGGAAAGTCCTTGTCTCTTCAGCTTGCTTCCTGGTTCATTGGAGATCTCCATGTGGCTTGGCATCTATCCTCCCCCGTCTCTGCTTGCTTAATCTGCTCATTTTATATTTTGTAAGAGATTGACTCAAGACACAGCCTACACTAATCCTGCCTCATTAACATAACAAAGACAACCCATTCTCAAATGGAATTATAACCACAGGCATATAGGTTAGGATTTACAACACATATTTTTGGGGCACACAATTCAATCCATAACATACAGGAATTGTAATTCTTAGGATATCCCGTACCCCGTTGCCGTCGAGTTCATTGAGACCCGTAGCGATCCTATACTTAACAACCTTATTCTTAGGATAGCATTATGTAAATATAATTCATTAAAAGTAAATTTATGAGTAAATTGCTTCCTTTTTTTCTCTTTCTATGTAGCGTATGCATAGTATTTTCATTGATGTTATTTAAAAATCCACCGTAACGTGAGATGTACTGTGAGTTTTACAGGAGCAGTCTGACATTTGGAGATGTTCAAAGTCCGTTTGTGTATACCAAAGGGTGAATTTACTCTAGTTGAGACAAATATATTTGCTTAAATCAATTTTAGTTTAAATGCCATACTCATTCACAATTCTCATTGTGATTAGCATAAAATCCAGAATCCCTCACTGTGGACCGCAAGGTTCTGTGCAAGCTAGACACTGCCAGCCTCCGTGACCCCATCTTGTGCTCACTCTACTCCAGCCATTCTCGCCTCCTGCCAGTGCCTCAAACTCCTGAAGTTTCTTTTTCTCTTTTGCTCACTCTGTTTCTTCTGCCTGAAATGTGTTTTTGTTTTGTTTTGTTTTTGTATTCTCCTTATTCCCTGCCAATCTCTTATTCCTCTTTCATGTTTTAAATGATATGTCCTTGGAGAAGCTTTCACTGATTTCCTAATTAGACGTAGCTCTTCCTATTACTGTTTTTCTTTACACCCTATGCTTTTCATATTTTCTTTGCTAACACTTATGACAATGCACAAGTATATAGTTAGGTATATGATTATATTAATTGAATATGTATAGCCACCCTACATCTCCATGTAGTTAGTGATTAGCTCCATTTTTCTTCATTTACAATATACAGTGATTTTAGGGCAGAGGATGAAGGGTGCTTAGGACATTTGGACAGGATAATTCCCCCTTGTGCAAGTGTATCAGACAGGTTTTTCTGTAATAATAATGCAAAATAAACAGCCACCTGGTTTCAGGGGTTTACAACAACAAATGTTTATTTCTAAACCACAGTTCAGTGGATCAGCTCTTGTTCTCCTGGACATGGCTGGGCTTGAGTTTCAAGTCTGCTCCATTTAGTCAGTTCTGTTTCTCATGCTCTGGTGGAGCAGTGGTTACGTGAGTATCTTCTTCTCATGGGGGATGTCCCAAGTATAAGAGGACACTTCTAAACTCTCATCTCAGAACTGACACACTTTCATGTCTGCCCACTTTCCACTACTCAAGGCAAGTTTTATGACCAAAATCAATGCACAGTGTGGGGCCCTGAGAGTTCCCGCTCACTCAGCCCCTTCCAGAGGACCCAGCAGAGGGATTTCTGGAAGTGTGTCCGTGTGTATATGTTGTTGTTAGTTGCCATCGATTTGATTCTGACTTATGGGGACCCCACGTGTGCAGAGTAGAACTGCACTCCAGAGGGTTTTCAAGGCGGTGGCCTTTTAGAAGCAGAGCGTCAGGCCTGTTTTCTGAGGCATGTCTAGATGGGTTTGAACCACCAACCTTTCAGTTAATAGTTGAATGCTTAACCTTTTGTGCCACCCATGGACTCCATTTACATAATATTACATATTAAGTAAGACCAGACACACACATCACATACAAACACTGTCAAACAGCAAATGAGAAACTAAAGAAATCAATTGCCTTTATATTCACTCATTCGTTCAGCATATAATTACTGAGTACCTACTGTGTGCCCAGCACTGAACTAGATGCTAAATCCAGCCAATCTCACAATGAACTACCATATTTTTATGCAAAAAATGTGCCCCCTCTATGGTTGTTTGTAAGCATGCTGTGCTAATTATTCTTTACAGTAACATGTAAAAAAAATTGGCATAGCAGCACTTATGAAAACACCTCGTGGGGGAAGGAGTGGCTGGCAAACAAATGTACAAGGCCTGTGTTACTCTTGTAAAAATACGGTAGATGCTAAATCCAGGTGGTCATTTCACCACCTCGTTTCTATTCAAGAGTGTTTTGAGTTTATAAGTTTCATAACGGGTTCTCGACATTTTAAATGAGTGCTTCAAATATTATAATTCATTTTAAAATTATTTTATTTATTTGCTCCAATATGGAATAATTCCTCAGTAAGGGAATGACGGTGTTTGTCTTTCTTTCCCAAGTTTTACGTGTAGTCATCCTTCAAAATGAGCATGGAAAGTCAAATTTTATTCTTAAGACTAATTTCTTGAACTGGCCTTGGCTTTAGCTTAAATTTTGTATGTTTCCTTATTTCAGGAAGATGAATATATTTAATATACTTTAAATTGCATCGTATTTTACAACATCTCAAGGGATTCATTCTTATATGAACCAAACATTATTGCATAATTATTGCTTCAGAAACCTCAAATGATGATAACTAATTAAATATGCATATAAAGCATTTATCAGTGATAAAATTGTAATAACTCAATTTCTATTCCCTCCTGAAAGTTCCTGTCTCCTCTGTAGAAGGAGAAGTTTTAAGGAGCAAGCACTGCAGCAACTGAGAACGCCATTTAGCATTAATATTTCATAGTGCAATTGAGGCACATGTTACCCAGAGAAATGCCAACATCATCCAAGGAAGTGTAATTCTCCATTTCACTAACATTTATATGAAAGATTTTTGTATTTCTATGTACATTTTATTTATGGTAAAAATTATTGTATTCTTAATTTGGAGAATTGTCACAAACAGACCCACAGTTCAAAGAAAAAAAAAGGAATTAAAAAAAAAGTCTATCAATCTCTCCCTTGCTCACTAAAATCACGAACTATACAACCAAATCAAACCAAACCCATTGCCGTCTAGGCAATTCTGATTCATAGCGACCGTACAGGACAGAGTAGAACTGCCCAATGGTTTCCAAGGCTGTAATCTTTCTGGAAGCAGACTGTCACATCTTTCTTCCACAGAGTGGCTGGTACGTTCTTACGTACTTAACCACTTAACCACTGCACCACCAGGGTTCCTCAAACTATACAACAAGTTCTGTTAAATTCTAGTTTCCATTGCCTTAATTCTAAGATAAATCAGAAATCTTATCCATTTGACGCTTCTTTGAAGGAGAAAATTTCCAACACATTATCCCCAAACTATGATCCCTAGTGAATTTTCACCGCCAATAGTGGTAATCCATTTGGAAAACACAAACAAATAAAAAACAAAAAACAGGCAAGGAGTAAACAAACATCCCTTAACATCCTTTATATGGTCTGAGAATAGTAACACTTTACAGATAGATTCTTAGATAGTGTGTTAGTTGATCTTTAGAACTGTACCTTGGCAGAGATTTGCCCTTCCCACATTTTTGTTATGAGGCATTGGTGGTCCAGTGGTAGAATTCTCATCTTCCGTGCAGGAAATCTTATTTGATTCCTGGACAATACATCTCATATCCAGCCACCACCCGTCTGCCATTAGAGGACTGTGTGTTTCTATGACACTGAACAGCTTTTAGTGGAGCATACAGACTAAGATGGACTAGGAAGAAAGCCTGGCAATCTGCTTCCAAAAATCAGCCAAACAAAAACCTTATGGATTGCAATGGCCCATCTGCAACTGATCATGGGGATGGCACAGGACCAGGCAGTGATTCCTTCCATTGTGCATGGGGTTGCCATGTGTCAGGGGCCTACCGGATGGCAGCTAAGAACTACAACACATTTTTGTTAACATGGCCTTTTTTTTTTTTTAATAGCTATGACAGCAGTTATTTTTAGAAATGACAGTGATCATAGTTTATTTATCAAATGGATGTACTTCGGTTTTAGTTGCTCGCACTACATGTCCATTTGTTTGGAGGGGGTAGAGGTTGCCATTTATTCATCTATGAAATTCAAAAGTCTGAGAATTATGGCCATGTGGGAGGCAAATGCATTGCTCTTCAAAAATCTTTTAACAAAAAAATCCCAAACAGGATGCACCTTGCATTGCCTTCAAACCAAAGAAGAGTTTAGCAAGCCAAGCACATGGGGACGTGGTTGTTAGATGGCGACATTGTGATGTTCCTGTGGCTTCATGGTACACAGAGTACTTGAAAGGTACTGTTAATTCGTTTTCCTTCACAATGTTCCTTCAGGAAAGGGTGGAGCTGTAACTTTTTCTGAGTTCTACTGGAGAGTAATTTATGCAGTAATCTCATGCAAAACAAAGTCTGTTGTTATGCAAGTCTTTGTGTTTTAAGTACAAGAACCTCAGAGTTCCTGGCTATCTAAAATGTTTAGATGATTCAAACTCTCTTTGAGTTTGGCTCTTTTTCAATTGATTTCTTTTTATAAGTTTATATAATCCAGTGCCTAATGTAAGAGCTTTGTAGAATATCGATGTCTACAATTTAAAAATAATTTCCTATCGTTTCCAGACAATTGCCCACAAATAACAAGCCATTCTGGGAAAACAACGCAAAATGGAATAGCAACAGAAATACAAGAAATGCCTCAAACATAGCAATAGCATTAGGAGCTTTCAAATTTTCTTGCTTTGTATTTTTCATTAGTGGTCAGGGAAGTCCTCTCTCTCACTTTTGTCAATGCCATTTCTATTTTCCATCCGTATGTTTCTTCCCTCTACTTAGAGAAGGAAAGACAAGGAAATCTCAGTCTTGCTGCTTTTGAAAGAATTAGGCATAATGTATGTGTCTTACAGAAGTCCTATCCGCACACCTAGAGACACGCAGTAGACTAGAAATTATATTAGAATGTTTGTTGGCTTGATAAACTGTTAAGAGCTAGTAAAGTAGTTTGCTATAGAGAAAAAAATAAGAATTGCTATATTCCTTTAATCCATTAAAACCACATATGTCAAAATTCCTTGTATGCTTTTTCAGCAGTGCTATATCCTCTCACTCCATTTGTAATCAGGAACCCTGGACTTGCAGGGGTGCCAGAATCTGTTGGAGTAACACTAAACACTTCACGCTGCACTCGGAGAGGCCATTTGTCATGCTGTGTCACACTGTCATGCAGTACCTGCTCATATCAACAAGTTCTGTCCAAATGGATCTAGGCATTCCTGGCATCCTGGCACAAAGGCAGGCTTGGATCATTATGCCGCATTCTTCCCATTGTTCACAATTAATAATCAAGGCCAAAAGAAAAAATTTACAAATACTACATGTCAAAAGGGAAAATCTTATCAGGTAATAGAGTATGCTGTTGATTACCAGATAGCCTTAACTCCACATAAGAAAGTACGAAGAATAAGCAACAATACCCTTCTTAAGCAGTAACCAGTTGCTTTTGAGTTGATTTCAACTCATGGCAACCCCATGTGTGTCAGAATAGAACTGTGCTCCACAGGGATTTCAACGGCTGATTTTTTTAAGAAGTAGATTGCCAGGCCTTTCCTCCAAGGCACCTCTGGGTGGACTCAAACCTTCGACCTTTTGTTTAGCAGCCATTTACACCATCCAGGGACAAATGAGGGTAGACTGTTTTGCCATGTACATTGGATCATATCACCTAGGAGCCTGTTAGAAATGTAGAATCTCAGGTCCCACCCCAAATATACCGAATCACAATCTGCCTTTTAACAAGATCCCTAGGTGATTAGCATGCACAGTAAATATTGAGGACTGGGTGGAGGACTACCGCAGGTTTGGCCAGAGATCCACACTCCATAGGTGAGGTGCCTTGCTCATTCAAGTTCAAATTAGTGTCAGCCACTTGAGTTTCCCTTATCTAAGGGAGTTGCTAAATTGTGAGAAAAAAATTCATACTGCAGTTAGTCAACTTTAATGCTTGGACATAGATAAAGCCATATTCTGTTATCTCCAATGAAAGGCATTGGCTTCATCTACTCTGTATTGTTTGAATGTTTTACAACAAGCATGTCTAAAATTAACTAAATGGCAGAAACATTTTCACTGAAACAACAAACTATATCCCATTGTGTAAATTTCTAAACCATCATTAAAATTAATTAAATTAAAACTTGAACAGTTCAACATCACTCAGAGGCAAAAAATCATATATCATAAGGATTTTTGTTTAGCTTTTAAAAATAATATTAACTTAAAAACAATTTTAAAATAAGTGTATACCATACAATACTTTTTAAAAGAAAGAGGATTGTAACACCCAACACACATACACACACCCTACACACACACACACAAAAGTCGGTTTGAAATAACTATTCCATCTTTAATGGATGAAGAGAAGTAGGAACACTGAGTAATTTTCTATGATGTGTTCAAATACAAACTCAAGATATTACCAAGAATCATTATTATAATTAGCTATAAACATGCTATTTTCTAGTTCTGATAGTCCTAATGGATTCTTTTTGCATGGTTTGCTTCTTTGCTATTGCCAAAAGAGATAGTCCAAAGAGGAGACATTTTAGTTGAATTTGATTAAAAGCCCTTGCTTTTTTGCAAAACTGGAATTATAAGAACACAGATGGATATTCAACAAGAAAAATAAACAAAGACTTAACTTGGTTAATACAAGAGACTCTCAAAAGAATTATCTGGACAAGAGAGTCTGGAAGAAATCAGACAAACTGGAAGTTCTATAGCATATAGTGTCATATATAGAGTAAATAAATAATACATTAATCCAAGGTGTTTTGTAAAATTGCATAGAAAGGAAGGATCAAGGGAAATCTTGAACAATAATCTATATGCAAAAAATCCTGTGTAATAATTTGTTATGAATAACTTCTTTTTAAGAAAGGGAAGATAACTAAGCAAAAGCATTTTGTATTATCTTGCTGTTAACCTGCCCTCCAAGTCATGGTTGAAATGCTTCTTCATGATTTTCTTCTCTGTCAGTACAATTATATTAATATGGTAGAATTCCTATTGACTGCTTAACTCTATAAATCTGTCTTCTGCAGAGATTCTGTATGGAGAAAAACAGAGATTATTTATCCAAATTAAGTAACAGTTGCATACAGATCATCTACTGTATGGCCAGACATACAACCAAAAGAAAAAGTCTGCATCCAAATCTCCACGAATTTGTTTTATAGGTTGTCAGTGTTAATATTGAATGATATTTCAAGTTCAATACATTGTTTTGTCTTTAAAAGTCCTTTTTATATGAATTAGAGAAATAAGGAAAACAGAATTTTTTTAAACTAGTTCACTTATTGATTATTTTCATTATTTCAGGCACTCTACTAAATAATTTGCTTTCATTACTTCACATAGCACTTACAAAAATTCTTTGGATTAGCTTCTGTTTTCATCTCAATTTTCCAAATAAGGAAAATAGGGCACTGAAAGATTAAATTGGTAACCCAAATTCACAGTTAGAATATGGTAGACCTTGGACGAAACAATAGACTATGAATATAAATACTTTTCACTTACAAATACGTCTAGTTAAATTACATGTGGATATTATATTCTGAGTATTCCTGTGTGCTTTATCTTCATGAATTTTTCTATAAAAATTATCTTCTTTAAAAAAAAAAAACATGAAAAAGCTCATTCTGCTTCCAAAAATATATATTCAGTTTACCCTGTCTCTGCGACTACACTGATTGTTTACTTTGTTATATTATCATTACCTAGAGAGAAGAGGTAAGCAAAAAAGTCATGCTCTGCATAGAGATAAACAAAATAAGCATAAAGAAGCCTCCAGTAGAGGCAGTAATTGATCATTGATGATCATTGTTAGGGCATTTTCAGAATTATGGTGAGAGCAGATTCTGGGCTGCATAAAGCTGTCAGGAGAAGACAGCAAATACAGAACATTCCCTGATAGGAAGCTGGGATGCAGTAATTTAGGGATCAGTTTAGTTTCAAGATAAGAGACAGATTCGTTTCTTTTTTTTTTTAATTTGATACGTGGACTTTTAACATTTGTCAATTAAAAGAAAGACGGATTGTGCAAGTGGAGGTTTTGGAGACACCAAAAAGAGAAGGCAAAACTGAAGGAAAAATACATAGCCAGAGAAAGAAAAGGTGTGAAGAAGGTACAGATTTTAGACTTGGGAAGTAGAAGGTGTATTTCATTTCTGTTAAGATTGGAATAAGAATAATAATTTTTAAAAAGCTAATAATGGGAGAAATATGAGAATCACGTCTTTGGAAGTGATCAGAAAATGTTGCAGATAGGATAAAACTGAATACATAAAGAACTCTGAAAGTTAACCTGAGGAAAACAAGCAACCCGGTTTAAAAATAACCCCAAAACTTGAACAGATATCTCACCAAAGAGGATATAAGGATTACAAATAAGCACATGGAAAAAACCAAAAAAAGTTCAATATCATTAGCTATTAGAGTAATACAAATTAAAACCATAAGATACCTATTAGAATGGCTAAACATAGTTTTTAAAATTCTAACAATAGTTAGTGCTGTCAAGGATGCAGAACAACTGGAATCTTCATACATTCCTGGTGGGAATCCAAAAATCATACAGTCACTCTGGAAAACAGCACAGCAGGGGTTTTTTGTGTGTGTTTTTGTTTTACTAAAATTAAACATACACTTACCATATGACCCTACAGAATAAAAACTTCTGTTCATACAAAAACCTCTAAAGACATTTTTATAGCAGCTCTTTTCATAATCACTGCAAATTGGAAACAACTCAAATGCCCTTCCACACATGAACTGGTAAATAAACTGTGGTACATCTATACAATGAAATGTTATTCAACAATAAAAAGAATCAAACTATTGACATATGCAACAACTTGGGTGAATTTCAAGGCATCATGCTGAGTGAAAGCAGCCAGTCTCAAAAGTGCATACTCTATGATTCCAAAGTCACTTTGATGTCACTTTGATAATCAAGGTACACCTGGCCCAAGTCATGGGCTTCTCAATTGCCCCATATACTTCTGAAAGCTGGACAATAAAAAAAAGAAGAAGAATTGATACACTTAAATTGTGATGTTGGGGAAGAATATTGAATGTACCATGGGCCACCAGAAGAAGGAACAAATCAGTCTTAGAAGAAATACAACAAGAACACTTCCTAGAAGCAAGAATGGAGAGACTTCCTCTTGCTTACCTCCGATACATCATCAAGAAAGACCAATCACTAGAAAAGGGCATTATGTTTGGTAATGCAGAGGGCCAGCAAAAATGAGGAAAACAATAATATGGACTGACACAATTTCCTCAACAATGGGCCCAAACTTGTCAAAGATCATGAAGAACCAGACAGTGTTCTGTTCTGCTACACACAGGGTTGCCATGAGTTGGAGCCAACTGGGTGGCAACTAACAACAACATGATTCCATTGATATGACATCCTTGAAAAGACAAAACTATAGCGACAGATCAGTGGTTGCTGGCGGGGAGAGTGTATCGATAAAGTGATAGCAAGAGAGAGATTTTTGGGACAATGGAACTGTTGCATTTGTGTAGCTGGCTGCAGTTTTACAAATACAGAATGTGTTAAAAATCATAGAACTATAACAATGTATGTATAAATTTTTGTATGGAAGACTAACATGAAATGTAAACTTCTTTTAAACTACCACAATTTAAAAAATTTTTAAAAAAATCACAGAACTGTATACCTCACCCCAAGAAAAGTGTAGTTTTACTGAATCATAATAAGTGTATATATATGTATATAAATTTCAGAGCTGGTCTGGATGAAAGAGAAAAAAACAAAGTGAGAGCTTAATTGCTTTATATAATAAAACAATTGGAATTACAGAGCTGTCTTCTGACTGCACAAAGAAAAATTTGAGAGACTTAGAAAAGGAGATAGGAGAAGGAAAGAGGTCAAAAAAGCCAGCAGTGTGGGACAGGCCAGGGCCTAAGAAGGAATGAACTCAGTGATAAGTTGTCTACTGCTGGAGCATCCAAGGAAGAGAAACATTTCAGACTGTAAGTTTCTTCCTCTTTTATTTGATGATATCTCCTCTCTGTTACTCTCAAATTTTCATAGAAAATTCTGTTTTTATCGATGTTTTGTGTTGGAGTTTGCTTTGGTGAGTACAGAAGAAATGGCCTTTGCTCATTCATGGCAGCTTCTAGAACCATGTGCAGAGAACAGAGCTGAAAGAATGAGAGGGTGAGGAAGAGAGTTGGGAATCCAGAGTCATATAGGCAAGGCAAGGAAAACAAACAGTACTCCTCTTAATGAATCCTCGGCAATACTGTCATGGGTGTTGCATTTTTCATAAAATGAGAGGATTTATGCATCCAGTCAAGGAAAAAGTGACCCAGAAAGGCTAAAGGACTTGAGGACGCTTGAGTTACACATACATAAACAGAAAATCCAACACTGAGGTACTCTGTCTTCATTAAGCCAGTGACAATCACTGCTTGGGGACTTTACAAGCACAATTTTCATAATTTGCTGTATAGAAAGATTTTCCATGAAATCAAATATGCCTTACTGGGATGTATATGTTATTAGATCTGATTCTAGCGACCAGATTATTGATTTTTCCACACCTTTGCAGTTCTCAAACTCACCATTTTACTGTAATGTCATTTTTTAACATTCCATAAAAATCCACTTGAGCATCTGATAGGGGATGTAAGGTAGTGGCATTGCATGTAATATCTGGCCATACAACTAGCATCCCTGGGTTGCCTGTGACCTCCCAGGCACCAGACCTTCTCTGAACCAGTATCAGCCCCAGAAGGCACTGTGAGCTTTGATGCTGTCTCACACTATTCACTCATTGCAGCTTCTCAATCAAAGTGGAAAAAGAAAAGGGTGGTGCCATTTGTGGGCACTTAGAAAAACAGAGAAGTATTCCGGGTTTTGAAAAGCTCCGTGAGACGTGAGCAGCAGAGGCCTTTGGTTTTATTACGGATTTTAGTGAAACAGGCAGTAACACAGAGCACTCTGTTCTTATTATTATCCTGGCAAGAACATAACTTTTACAAACAAATTTGGCCCTCAGTTCACTTTTATTCACTTATTTTGAAACTACATATTTTCTTCTCCCTCCTCGGCATCTCCCCCCCACCCCCATTTCATTTTTGTTAGGAAAAAATCCTTGCTCTCCTATGGAATAATCTATTTAAGGTATTGCTTCTGTTTAATTCTTTTTGGTTTTGTATTGCTTCCCTTCATTATTTTATGGAGTAATTTGCACCAAGGCAGAATCCACTTGTTCTTCTACATGAAAGTCTCTTGCTAAAAATGCTTCTCTGTTTCTTTTCTTCAGTATAATTATGCCCTGAAGGATCCTCAAATCTTTACCCAGTGATTTAGGAAATCAGATGCACTCTGAGTTCTAAACTGAATTACTTTTTAATGTCTCTGGTTTAAAATCAATAAAATCGCAAAAGAAATGTGCGACACTTATTTCCCTCACGCAAAGAGTGATATGAGAAAGGACTTCTATCAGTGATGTACTCAGAGTGGTTTGACAGCACAGCAAACACTAGGACAAGCAAACTGTTAAGGAAAAGGGAACCATATACCATATAAAGGCAAAGGAGAAAGAAAGAGAAAAAGAAAGGCAAGAAATCCCAATGTATTGGGTTAACTAATTAGTTGAAAATACTGTAACAGCTCATTGGGCAATTTTGTAATCAGATGAGCCCAAGGGATGAATATGATCAAGTTTATAACAGTTCATTTTCTTTGAATGCAGCTGTATACAATGCCCCAGGAGATTCTAAAAGCAATGAAACTACAGCGACTCTTTTGATTAATAACATATTCAATCCCTAAAATTCATGAACAGAAACACATATTGTTATGCCTTGAAGGGTACCCATAGATGTTATAGAGCCCCTTCTGGAGAAAGAAGTAGCTGAAAACCTCCTATGAATGGCCATCTTAATTGCATGGCCTTCTTAAAGATAGTCTTTTAAGAGCTTTTTTTTTTCCCTTCTTCATTTCTTCTTTGTATCTAAGTTCATAGGGTTAAAATATACTGGGATTGCCGTAATTGTAGTTTCTCCCCCAGTGATTTTACAGCTAACAAGGGAACATTAGCACCCACTGAGTCCTTGTGGAAAATAATCTATTTAGAGATACTTGCTTCAGTTGAATCTTTTTTTTTTTTTTAAAGCTTCATGTCATTATTTTATTAGGGAGAAATTTGCATCAAGGAAGAACCGGTGCTTTCAAAGTGTTCACTTGCCCCTCTATTTATTCTTCCCTGGAAGTCATAAGCCTCTGTTGATAGCAGCACAGATGGGTGTTAGGAAAACAATTACGATTGAAAACATGATGGGAATTCAGAGAGCTGCAGAACATCTGTAAATATCAAGGACTCTTGCTAAGGGCCTAAGCCCACAGTCATATGACTTCTTTTTGGGGGTTGTCTATATCAGGAATAATTAGGTCATTAAATACATATATGTAACCAAACTTTTATGGGGGACACAGGCATAGTTTGAGTCAGCTATTTGAAAATTATTTGATACAGTTTGGTTAGACAAAGAAATATCTGATGCCATCTAACAATCTTTTTCCCTTCAGTTGAAGGATACTAGAATTAAAAGAATGTCATAAATGAGTGAAGTAAGCAATGTAATTTTGTTTAGCAGTATCTGGCATGGGAATATACAATAAATGCAATTCCCCTTCTCTTCCGTCCTTTTCGTCCAAAAGCCATATATGTGTCACTTAGGGAGGGGAGAAAAATTGGCAGTAACTGACAGTATAAGTAATTTTTTTCTTAAATTAAACTAATCTCTTTTTTCCCCAATACTTTTGAAAGTTAGGGTGGCACAAACGATTAACCCACTTGACTGCTAACCAAAAGTTTGAAGATTTGAGTCTACTCAGAGGTACTTCAGCAGAAAGGTCTGGCAAGCTACTTCTCAAAAAAATCAACCATTGAAAACCCTGTGGAGCACAGTTCTGTTCTGACACACATGGGTTTACCGTAAGTCAGAATCGACTCAACAGCAGCTGGCAGTAAAATAAGGTAAAATTCAGAGGGTAAAGTATAATATGTATCTTAGGGAATATAGTTCTTTGGAATCTAGTTTGTCTTGTTTTAGAACATTTCAATTGTGTGAAAAGTTGATGATAATTGTATGTTATTGGATATCAGGTGATGTAGATAATAAAATGGACTATTTTTCTAAGTCTAGAAAATTTTTCAAAGAATGATAGCTGAAAGACAAGAAAGTTGAGATCAACAGTGGCTAAAGGACTAATTAATAAATAATTATGAAACAAATATTTGTGCAGAAAGCAATCAAAGAAATACCAGATCAAAACCAAACCCGTTGCATCGAGTCGATTCCAAGTCATAGCGACCCTAAAGGACAGAGTAGAAGTGCCCCATAGGGTTTCCAAGGAGTGGCTAGTGGATTTGAAATACCCACCTTTTAGTTAGAGTCTGAGCTCTTAACCACTGCACCATCAGGGCTCCAAAGAAATACCAGGAAGTATAAAAGAACAAAGGAAGTACATGGTAACAGTTGGAGGCGGCGGGAGGGGGGAGGTTGATTTCCATAAATACTGTAGTTACTACACAACTTTTCAAGACTGGAGCAGCTCAGTGTCACAGCTCCTTGATTCAGAGCAATGCTGGGTTGTTAGCAAAACGTTGAAAACCTGCAGAGCATCGTTTATTGCAGGAGGGTACCAGAAAATGATTTGGTGGATATAAAAATCACGTAGAAGTTCTCTCTTAGGAAAGATTAGATGTGCACACAATCGAGAATAAGTGTAATGCTTGGTGAATGTTTAAAATATCAAAGTGAGGTAAAAAATCCTTTCAGAACTCAGAAGAAGAATAAACTATATGTGGCTGGAGGGATGGAAAGGTTATATGATAAAATAGTACACTGACTGGGTCTTAAGAATGGGAAGAGACTAGGGAAGAATTTTCCAACAAGGAATAGAAATAAGGGTAGTGCCGCTGGAAAGTAAAGTGATTGCCAAGGTATTGGGGGTGCTACAAAGAAAGGAGGGCTAGCAGAGATAAGACTGAAATAGAAAGTGAGCACCAGAATATATACAATGTTTAGCCTTTTCTCTTACCTTCCTTTCCCTTCCCCTTCCCTCTCCTCCTCTCTCCTTCCTTTTTCTTTTGTTTGCTTTTGTTGTTTGCAATTTGGAGTTTTTCCAGTTAGAACTGGCGGTATAACAAACTAACCCAAAAATTAGTGGTGTAACACAATGATTTTATTATGCTTACGGACTTTGTAGGCCAAGAATTCAGATCGGATACAGCGGAAATAACATGTTTCTCCTCCATAATGTCTAGAGCCTCATGTGAGAGACCTCGAAGGCTGGGGTACTCCACAGCTTGGGGTTGGAACAATTTGAAGGCTTATTCACTCACGTGTCTAACACCTGGACTACAATGACTCAAATACTAGGACTGGAACTGGAACATCTATTTGTGGCGTGGTGGCCTCTAGGTAGTTGGACTTTTTACTTGGTGGCTCAGGGCTCCAGATGTGAGTGTTCCAGCAAACAAGTTGGAGGCTGCATGACCTTTTATGATCCAGCCGCATAAGCCCCATGGAGTCACTTTTGCTGTGCTCTACTGATTGAAGCAGTTCTGCACCTGCCCAGATTCAAGAGGAGGAGACATAGGCAACACCTGAAGACATTCCAGGGCACTGTTTTAAAATCCTCGCATGAATGAATTCTCAATAACTATTTGTGGAATGAATGAATGATTTACATATTACTCAGAAATATACGTAACTGATATCATAAAGAGTTGTTTGGAGTTGGGAGAGAATTAAAATTTAGAGTGCCCTTAGGGTGCTATAAGACCCTCTCTAACCTAAAAACAGACATTGTGTTAGGTATTTTTCAAATCGTATTTCTAGTTCTTAAATAAAATCAGCGCTGCAAGGTAAGTCTTGGATGTCAGGTGGCGTAGATAATAAAATGAACTATTTTTCTAGGCCTAGAGAATCTTTGGAAGAAAGATACCTATTTTAGAGATGAAAAAAATAAAAATTCATAAAAGTAAATTGACTGGCTCAAAGTCATACAAGCAATAAACTGCAGAGACCTGGTAAATCAAGTCTGTTTTGCTGAAGGACTGCTTTTGTTTCTATTCAATGTAGTGGGAAAGGAAAAGAGGGATTCATTTAAAACATTCTGTAAGTTAGTATTGATAGGACTTTGCAAACAACTGGATATGGAGGAACAGGTAGAGGTGAAGTTGAAAATGAATCTTTGTTTTCAACACCATATAATAAGGCAGATACTGGTGGCATCATTCACAAATAGAAATAATCGAAAGAAGAACAGGCTTGTATTGGTTATGGGGGAAAATGAAGAAGTAAGACCGGCAACATAATTTGTTGGGCCCAGTTTAAAATGAAAATGCAAAATCCTTGTTCAAAAATTATTAGAAATTATAAGATAGCAATAGCAGAACATTAAACCAAGTATAGGGCCCTGTGCAACATCACAAATCACATGCCTGTGAAGCCAGCCCTGAGAGGAAAGAGTTTCGTTTGGGGTGTGTTACGTTTTAGTTGCTAACGATATAGTGAAGGTGAACTTAAAAAACAGGAGAGAAAGAATTATATGGTTCTTTACAGATCAGAAAGACAGAATAAGGACATTAGAAAAATATAAGTCAGATGAAGGTATCTATATCGTACTCAAGGTCAAATCGACTTTAAATTCAGAGAGACAACAGTTAAACCACTGTGTTAGGTTAACTGTCCCTGATGTGATTATTTAGAATGATCTCTTTTTTTTTTTTGGTTTTTTCTCTGGATCCCAAGCTACAAGGAGAGGGAAGGAGAAGTCATCTACTCAGAAGCCAATGCTGATTCGGGGATGCAGAGAATATTCTAGAACTGCTTTTACAGGAGATTGGGCCTTCTGCTACTAAGAAGGTGAGTGGTCTTTAACAAAATATTTCACCTCTCTTGGTCTCATAGCTCCATTAATTTAAATGGCAGCTTGGGCTAGATTTATTCATTTTACAAATATTTATTGAGTTCCTATTCTAGGCAGCAAACACTACAGTAATTACAGTAAACACTGGTGAATAAAACAACATCCCTGCTCTCACGTAGCTCCCAGTCTGCTAGCATCTATGCCACTTTGCACCTACAAAATGCTGAGATTTATTTTAAACTTAAAAAAAAAAAAGAATAGCAGTGATAGAAATAGTGCAGTCAGTCAAATCTAGGGGAAAACAGATATATTTACTAGCTACACAAGACTCAGACTTCAATTTGAAATTCATGAATTCCAAGCGGTTATGGAGCTTGATAAATCATCCTTTACCATTGCTAATATTGTGAAGGGAAAACTTTGAATCAATTTGATTTCACAGGTCATGTGTGAATATTGATTTCAGCCCTGCCACATAGCCTTTCTACATGCTGAATGAAGAGACTATTCTGCCAGCAGTTCAAGGCGATGCTCATCTATCCCAGTGATAAATATCAATAACAAGGCACGTGGGATCTGGCCGTCTCAAACCACAAGCATAGTCTGCTCCTATATGTATCCAAAAGATTAGCTAAGTAATGCTGATCCTTCTGCAAGTGGTGATGATTCCCTTATTTCCACAGAGTTGAAACTAGAAGTTATTTGAAGCTTCCAAATCTATATAAAGGGCAGATGATTCAGAAAGCTCCATGATTTTGTCTCTTTATACATAAAAGTCCTTAAATGTTTAGATCTAAGACTATGATAGCGTATTGTTCATAAGTGCAAATTATATAAAAAGCCTACACTCTGCTGAAGCATCAATGTAATGATTATTTTTTTCTATTAATATAATGCATAAATTCTACTTATTCTTAGATTTCTATCTCCTTAATATATTTATGGAGTATCTTTAGAGAGTTGGTTCATACTCAGATTGCCTATAAAAGACTCCTGTTTGCTGTCGAATTGGTTCGACTTCGACTCACGGCAACCCTATAGCGATTCTAACAGACTACTTCTACTAAACGCAATACTTAATCTGTTTGAGTTGCATATTGAGAAGTTACTCTTATAGCACAGATATTTTAAGATGTTATGTGTAATTTTATTAATAATTTATCCTTTCAAATGTAAATAATTTTAGGGCTGTTGTATTTCAAAACACCTGTTGAAAAACAAAATTTGAGCTCAGCTTTCTGTGAGATTTTGAGGTTTTGATTTTTGGTATGTAAAAACAAAATGTTTAAGATGTCTTCCACATAACCCTCTATAGAAACGAAGAGATCTTTCTAGGGATAGACATTTAACTGAAAAAAAAAAATCAGTTCTGTCAAAAAGTCCACTTAAAAACTTGAAAGAGTTACAGATGGAGACACAATATTTAAGTCCCCTGACATCAGTACTCTGAGATTATATGCTCAAAAACAGTGCTTCATGTCACAAAAGAAAATAATTCGACTCTTCTGACAAACATCAATTTGAAGTTTCTAAATTCACAAATTTAGAATCTGAATTCTTACACTGTGCCAGAATTAAATATAAATGTCACTGAATTCCAAAATTAAATAAAAAATGAAGCAGTGGTTTTTTAATGCCTCTCTTGTCCTTCAGAAAGAAAAACCTCAAAAATTATTTGATACTTGAAACTTCTTCATTCTGCTTAAATGACAATAACTGGTCTGTCACAGTGTATTCTTTTTAAACACTAGATCTTTGCTTTAAGGCAAGCATAGCTCATAATTATTGAAAGCATATATTGCCTTCAGTAAATAACTATTGATTGATTATTTAGCTATTGACTTAATGCATTATGGAGATAATCTCACTTAATCCTCAAAATGGTACTACGAGAGAAGTGACATTGTCATTTTACAGATGAAGAAGGTAAGACTTACAGAAGTTCGGCAACTCATCGTACTGGCAGAATGGAGATTTGAAGCTGCATCCTCCTGACTTCTAATTCTGAGCTCTTCCCTATATCCATTACAACACTCTTGTCTTTCCTAGCCCTACGCTTTGTGAAATGTGGCACAAAATTTAAAAATGTATCTTACTATGTAAAGTCACCACAGCATTGTAGTTACAAGGATGGACTGTAGAACAAGACTGTCTAGATTTGATTCCAGACCCTACCAGTGGTTCAAGTTACTTCAACTCTCTGTTCTTCAGTTCCCACATCCGCAAAATCAGCATCATCAGAATGCAACTTCGTAGACTTGTGGGACTAAAATGAAATCCATTCGACAATACATGAAATTACTAAAAAGGGCCCTGGCGTGTAATAAACATTCAATATATGTTAACTACTGATATAATAACTATTTTTGTCAGTTGATGTTTGCTGTATAGTGTCGCTATGAGTCGGAGTTGACTCAATAGCAATGAGTTTAGTTTTTTAGTTTGTTTTTAATGTATGTTATGTGTCCCCACAAAGAATGACAATTTTTGTCAGATGCAAATCATATTTTATTTTACTTCCACTATAATTGATTCTTGCTATATGAAACTAAAGATTTATATCACTTTCCACATCACCCTCCTAGGCAACCAAATATATATATATATATATATATATATATATATATTCTGCAGAAGAGCATTTAGTGTTGAAAAATATTCTATTCTATGAAAAACCCAGTTAAAGTTTAATATGCTAACAAAGAAAGAAGAGAAAGGAAAAGAAAAGAAGTAAAACCCTGGAAGCTGGACAGTTACATCACCTTTAAGAGTGAAAATAATAATGCCTCCTTCATAGATTCACTGCCAACACCTTTTCCTTTATACTGGGCGTACCAAGCTGTTTACCATATGGGTGTTATTTAGCCATTTCATTTGTCCAGGATTGAACTAAATATCACCCACACACACACAAATGTCCACACATTTTGTGACTTGAAAATTTGACTAATAGTTACTAACATTCTGGATGAAAGACAAATGCTTTACCTTTTCATTTAATATTCTAACATTAGCCGGCAAACTTCTTCTTAAGACTTTTTTTTAAATTACAATCTTTGATTTTCATCTTACCAGTTTTTTCTTAGTTTTTCAAGAAAAAATATTTTCATCCATCATGGTGTTTTCTTCTTTTAATGAATGGTTTGGTTTTTTAAGTTAATATTGTTACTTGAATTATTATAAAGCATTTTGGTAGATGGCTAGCCAAAACCCATTGCTGTCGAGTTGATTCTGATGCATAGCAACTCTATAGGAAAGAGTAGAACTGCTCCATAGGGTTTCCAAGGAGCAGCTGGTGGATTTGAACTGCTGACCTTTTGGTTAACAGCTGAACGCTGATTTAAATTCAATTTCTAAGGAATTAAATTTATGTTATATAAATGGTATATGATCACACTAGTAGCCTGTATCCTCCTCTAGAGTAAGGAAACTATCTTATTAATCTAGACCCTCAATAGCCTGTTTACTAAACTTCCAATAAGCTAATAATAATGGAATGTAAAAAGTTGATGGGAATAGGGTAATAGAAAAAAATGTAATTATTTCAAATGCATTAACCTTAACTTGAAAAGAGAATGTCGCAAACTCATTTGCTAACATTTTGTCTTCAATCTGTTAAAAAGAAGGTTCTTCTTCAAAAGAACCATACACTCTTAGACTAGGAAAGGAGCACATAATGCATATAATTCAAGTCACTCTCAATGCCAAAAATTACCTTTTCACACCTGCTCTTTTTGTCATATATTTAAACACACAAATGGCAGAGTGGAAAGGACTCTGGGCTAAAAGCAATGGTGATGACTGTCTCTGATTTAGGTTAAGTCATTTCACCTTTTCAGCCTTTGTTTGCACTTTTGTAAAATAAAAGAATTGAATTAATAATTTGAATCTCTTCACATCTCTACAGTTTCTGCCTTTCTGCTTCAAAGAGTGAGAAACTCGATACATTTTTCGATAGTTTGCTGGAAAGCTCAAATTCTGAGACTCTCTGTAATGTTTACCCATTGATTTAACTTCTGCCAGTGACTCATAAATATTAGATTTACTGTCTCTCCATAGCCTTTTACATACGTTCAGGCTATTATGTTATTCTCCTGCCATTCTTCTCTTTTCTAAGCTAAGTAGAAATAAATGAAAATATAGCACACATCTATTTTAATGAGAACACATGGGCTACACTCAGTGAGATATTCAATTTTAGATGTTGAGCGTTTGGACTCCAACATTCTCAAGGCTATATTTTGGTCCAGGGAAAAAAAAAGATCATTTATGCATTTATTCAAATGTCTCATTTCTTCAAACACATATATACAAGTCTACAGAGCAATTATTCAAAAATATACAACTGACCAGTTCTCTTTATGTATTCTCTTTATACTTTTCCAATGGCTTTGAGTAAAATCCTAAATTCCTAACATTTCACAGGGGGACTGGATGACCTGACTTCAGCTCCTGACTCTTGTTACTCCCTACCTCACAGTTTTTGGACAGGCTCAGAATTGCCTCTGGCTTCTCAGCCAGAAGCTGTTGTTTCTTGCTTCCATTTACTGGTTGAAGCTGCCATTTCTTCATGGAAAGTTCTTCATTCTCTTTACCAGACTAATTTATACTCATTCTTTAAGCAACAGCGAAAGCATTGCCCCTCAAGAAGTCTTCTCTAGCTTCCTCAGTGCTCCAGGATAAGATAGGGATTCCTTTATATGGTCCTATATTATTCCATGCAAACACTGTATAATTGCACTTACCACAGTAGCTTATAAATACCACTTTCAGTGGATTCTTCTACACTAGATTATGAACTACTTGGAAGTAAGAATTCTGTCTTACTTATCTCTGTATTCCTCACATTTAGTACAATGACTGGCATATAGCAAACTATATTGGATGAACACATGAATGAGTAATAAAGTGCATACTACATAGAGCAAATTGCCATTACATGATAGATATTTGATGAATCTGTATAAGAAATACCATTGATCTGTGCAGAATCTGTAATATAAATGCATTAAAACAATAAAAAATAGACACCTGTTTATATCGCCAGATAATTTGACACTTAACTTGAAGGAATATGGTGACACATGGTGGATGTTTATCACAATTATGTAGAATGTTCCAGTTTCAAAGAGCATCACAGTGATGCAACTTGAAAGTGGGAGGAAAGCTGCACATCCTTGAAGCCCCCTCCTGGGCTCTGCTGTTGGAAGGGGATGGAAAATGAGGAGGAACTGCATAGATGGCGTGCACACTTGCCAGGGTAGCTGTGTTCAGCCACTCTTCAGTCCTGCCAAAGTGGAGGTGGTACACGGAGCGTGGTCTACAAAACAGCAGATGAGGTTGGTTTGGTCCCCATGGAAACAAGATCTCCCATGGAGAAGTAAACATATTTGATAGTTTTGTAATCAAAACCCATCAAGAAGTGAAAAACAATCCCTTTTTATTGTACTTATATTGTCTTAAGAGAATAGATATTTTAAGTTAGACTTACTGGAGTATTCTTTCAATTCTACCATAGGATTTTATCAAATTTCTGAGATAACTTATGCCTCAGTTTCACCATTGATATGACAGATTAAAGGCACCTCACTTAGCACTGAGATTTAGTACTTACAGAAGTCTGAGAAAGTATTTGTATTCTATCATTTTATTGGGAATAAAACATGCTGAAATTACCAGCACAGCCAAAGTGTGCATCTAGATATGTCATCGTTCACTCTGGGTCTCTACATCTCACCATCATGGATATTTACAATGAAATTAACGATTATTGAAATTAAACAAATGAGGTCCTGGTCATAGAGTATATGACATCATTTCAATGAACCATTAGAATATATTTATGGTATTTCCAAGTAAACCAGGGGGAGGGGAACAGTTGCCATCGAATCGATTCCAACTCCTAGTGACTCCATCTTGATTAGGCAGTCTTTAAGAAATATTTAGGAAAATATTCAGCCCTGACCCTTGTAATTCTTACCTTGAATATTACATTTTAATCTCTTCAAATGAAGTAATCTCATAACAATTCTTATTAGAAATGGAGGATTTAATTGGTAGAAAAAGGAGATACCAAAAAAAAAACAAAAAACCCAAACCCATTGCCATCGAGTCAATTCCAACCCATAGTGAAGGTATAGGACAGAGTAGAACTACCTCCTAGGGTTTCCAAGGAGCTCCACTGGTGGATTCGAACTGCTGACCTTTTGGTTCACAGCCGAGCCCTTAACCACTGTGCCACCAGGCCTTAGTAGTAATAAACATCCAGTAGCTAGAAAATTCTACGTAGTGTCCTGCCACAATAGGAATTTTACAATTTTTATGTGTAGAAGTAATTTGACTTCAACTATATACTGTAGGTTTTGGAAAACTAAAACGTTCTGTCAATGATTATGTATTTACGAGGCTAAAGCACTGGGATACTAAACGAAAGTTCAGTTCATTAGTTAGATGTTAGAGTCTAAGTGATATTAAGCATGGAATATTTGGCATATACTAGACAAAGAACTGAAAAGATTTTGATCCCCCATTTTAATATACATCTTTTAGCATTATCTAATAAAAGCATAATAATAATATGACCCCCATAAATATGAATTCCTCCTCCTAATATATTTAAATGTGAAGACACCAAAATTACTATGCCTAAAATTTAGCAAATTTTTCTTTTCTAATTCATCCCAGCACACTTGCAAATCTTATGTGATTTTTTTTATACATATTTATAGAAATTGGGATCTGCGTATCACTAATAGCTCATAAACCTCAAGAATGCTTGCTGCTCTGTATTTATTAGATTTGAGTACTTTTTTAAAGAATGTATTCCAGTAATCCATATTGTGTCATGACTGATGGTGATATGTAAAAGTTTCTAGTATTTCTATTAAAAATGTCAATAGCATTTTGTATCATGTTCCAAATATTAAATAAAGGTTTAAATTTATTGCAAATATCTTAGCATACTTAAAAAATAAAATAAGATTGAAAAGGTAACCATCTCATGGATAAGCAGTTTTCATGGGTACATGCTGTTCTGGAACAGAGTCTTTCAGATTTGGTCTATCAAACAAGGACAAAACTTCAGCTGCTACAGCTTTTGACCTTGCTCATTTCCAGAGTTGAAGGGGTCCAGGGATGACAGGGAGTTCTTGCAGCCTACTTGTCCAGTTACTTACAATGACTCTCCTAATACACTGCCCTGCTGTAGCACCTTACTACCTACCAAAGTTTCAGCCAATCACAAGTTCCAATGCTCTTCTCTAACTCTTATCTTACTCCCTTACCTTCCTTTCTTTTGTAAGTTCCATCCATTTCAGGGAACACTTCTCTCATTGGAAAGGGGCATAATGAAATTAATAGGCAAATGCCAGTATCATAGAATCTCAATGCAACAAGTTATCAAAGCAGTCATCCAATTCAGTGACCTTTCTAATTGAAGAATCCCCCCTACAATAGGATCATAGTTTCCCAGCCTTTACCAGAGCAATCTGTGGTGAGGAATTTGCTCCTTCCTCAGCAGTCCAGTTAGGGTTGGTTTTTACAAAGAACTTCTTTCCTGCTACAGCAAAATTATTCTAACTTCAATTCATATAGTCCAAGTTTTGCCCTCAGAAGCAGCACAAAATAAGTTCATTTCTTCTCTTATTTCCCTTTTAAATATTCAAACATCAAATAGCTGCCTCTTTGTTTCACCCGTGATAGGCATATGGGCATTTTCTACATTTGGCTCCTCTTGGCAAAGAGAGAGTCAGAACTGAAAGCGGGTTTCCCAACTGGCCAAAATCTTGGTGTCATGAGTCTTAAAATCAAACCCAGTTAAGCATAAACAAAAACCAAGCCAAATCCGTTGCTGTCGAGTCGATTCCAACTCACAGCAACCCTATAGGACAGAGTAGAACTGCCCCACAGAGTTTCCAAGGAGCAACTGGTCAACTCAACAGCTGACCGTTTCGTTGCAGCTGCAGCACTTAAACCACTATGTCACAGGGTTTCCCAATTAAGCACACTCCCTGGTTAAAAGAGCTTAGGGATTTGCTGTTTAACCATTTCACAATCGATTTCCACTGTCACTTATCATATTGGAGATGGTCCAGTGGAGCAACAGAAACCTCACCCGTGATTCTAACGGAGATAATTAAATATAAAATTGCTAATAGGTGTGAAGTTGATAAAGGTGTAAAGGAAAACGTGGAGGACAAAGTCACCACCGAGGCAGCAATTGCAAGAAGCAGCTACCACCCTCCAAGCTGGAGAAACAAACAAGAGGTTGAAATTATTGAAACTTAGAAGCTTGGAGGAGGAGCCCCTGAACTGGTGCTAATTCGTAGCTCAGGAAAGGAACTCTGGGAGGTAAAACTCAGAACTGTGAGGAGAGGGCACAGTCCATTGGTTTGGGTATTTCTTAGGAAGCACAAAGAGGCTGATTCCATAGGTGTTGGGAAAACTGCAAACTGGATTCAACTGCTGCTTGTGGAACAAACCGTCACTACAGGGTAATGTAGTGAAGCTGAAGTGACACTGATGGCAACAGAAAGCCAACAGGACAAAAGAGAAAACAGCAAGTCTCTTTTTCTCTGTCTAGCCTTGCAACTTCTCTTCTAACACCTCACAGGGAGCCAGCTGCCAAAGCAGAAATGTGGTTTGCAGCGTCCCAGCCCAGGCGTTAGAAAGAAGCATATGGGGATGGGTGTTGAAACTGAGAGACAATAGCTTAATAATTGACAGATTTGCTTTAAATCGCTTTTAATTATTTGTACAGATAATTGACTCTTTAGCCTTCAAATTCCTCCTTGAGGGCAGGAAATGTATTGGTAGCCACTCCGGTTTCTGGTATATTATTTGATGTACAGTTGTTGTTGAATAAATGCATGATGTCTTAGTTATCTAGTGCTGCTATAACAGAAATACCGCAAACGGATGGCTTTAAAAACAGAAATGTATTCTCTTACAGTTTAGGAGGCTAGAAGTCTGAATTCAGGGTGCCAGCTCTAGAGGAAGACTTTCTTTGTCAGCTGTAGGGGAAGGTCCTTTTCTCCTTTCATCATCAGTGGGCCTGGCATCCCTTGGAGACCTCCATGTGTCTTGGCATCAATTTTCCTCTGGGTCTAGGAGGTTCTCAGGGCAAGGACCACAAGCCCAAAGGATGCTCTGTGCTCCTGGCTCTGCTTTTTCTTTTTTTTTAAATTTTTTTATTGTACTTTAGATGAAGGTTTACAGAACAAATAGTTTCTCATTAAACAGTTAGTATACATATTGTTTTATGACAATGGTTAACAACCCCACGACATGTCAGCACTGTCCCTTCTCAACCTCGAGTTCCCTATTGCCAGCTTTCCTGTCCCCTCCTGCCTTCTAGTCCTTGTCCCTGCCCTGTTGTGCCCCATTAGTCTTGTTTTGTTTTATGGGGCTGCCAAATCTTTGGCTGAATGGTGAACCTCGGAGGTGAATTCATTACTGAGCTAAACTCTCAGGGTTTCTCCAGACTCTGTCAGGCCAGTAAGTCTGGTCTTTTTTTGTGAGTTAGAATTTTGTTCTACATTTTTCTCCAGCTCTGTCCAGACCGTCTGTTGTGATCCCTGACAGAGCAGTCAGTGGTAGTAGCCAAGCACCATCTAGTTGTACTGGACTTGGTCTAGTGTAGGTCATGGTAGTTGTGGTCCATTAGTCCTTTGGAATAATTTTTCCCTTGTATCTTGTTTTCTTCATTCTTCCTTGCTGCTGAGGGGTGAGACCAGTGGAGTATCTTAGATGGCTGCTCACAGGCTTTTAAGACCCAAGAGGCTACTCACCAAGATAGAATGTAGAACATTTTCTTTATAAAGCTTGTTATGCCAATTGAGCTAGATGTTCCCCAAGACCATGGTTCCCACAGCCCTCCGCCCAGCAATTCAGTCCTTCAGGCAGTTTGGATGTGTCTATGGAGCTTCCATGACCTTTCCTTGTACAAGTTGTGCTGGCTTCCCCAGTATTGTGTACTGTCTTATCCTTCACCAAAGTTACCACTTATCT
>NW_004443948.1:3872754-3873994 GCF_000243295.1 Trichechus manatus latirostris | reverse complement strand
TTTTGCTATTGTGAACAATGCTGCCATGAACATAGGTGTGCACATGTCTGTTTATGTGACTGCTCTTATTTCTCTGGGATAAATTCCTAGGACTGGGATTGCTGGATCCTATGGTATTTCTATTTCTAGCCTTCTAAGGAAATGCCATATCATTTTCCAAAATTGTTGTATCATTATGCATTCCCACCAGCAGTGCATAAGAGTTCTGATCTCCCCGCAGCCCCTCCAACATTTGTTATTTCCAGTGTTTTTGATTCATGCCAATAATGCTGGGGTGGGATGGTATCTCATTGTGGTTTTTAGTTTGCATTTCTCTAATGGCTAGTGATCACGAGCATTTCCTCATATGTCTGTTGACCACTTGAATGTCTTCTTTAGTGAAGTGTCTGTTCATTTCCTTTGCCCAAGTTTTAATTGGATTATTTGTCTTTTTGTTGTAGAGGTGTTGGATTTTCATGCAGATTGCAGAGATTAGACCTTTGTCCGACTTGTAATGTCCAAAAATTTTTTCCCAGTCTGTAGATTCTCTTTTTACTATTTTGATGAAGTCTTTGATGAGCATAAGTGCTTGATTTTTAGAAGATCCCAGTTATCTACCTTATCTTCTGGAGTTTATGTGTTGTTGGTTATGGTTTGTGTCTTGCGTTAGGGCCTCTAGCATTGATCCTAGTTTTTCTTTCATGAACTTTATAGTTTTTGGCTTTATATTTAGGTCTTTGATCCATTTCGAATTAGTTGTTGTGTATGGTATGAGGTATCGGTCCTGTTTCATTTTTTTGCATATGGACATCCAGTTTTGCCAGCACCGTTTGTTAAAAACTGTCTTTTCCCCGTTTGATGGACTTTGGGCCCTTGTCCAAGATCAGGTGACCGTAGATGGATGGATTTACATCTGGGCTGTTAATTCTATTCCATTGGTCAGTGTATCTGTCATTGTACCAGTACCAGGCTGTTTCGACTACCGTAGCTGTATAGTAGTTTCTGAGGTCAGGTAGTGTGAGTCCTGCTACTTTATTCTTCTTCTTCAGTAGTGCTTTACTTATTTGGGACTTCTTGCATTTACATATAAAGTTAATGATTAGTTTTTCCATCTCTTTAAAAAATGTTGTTGGTATTTGGATGGGGATTGCATTGTATTTGTAAATTTCTTTGGGTAGAATTGTCATTTTCACAATGTTGAGTCTACCTATCCATGAGCATGGTATGTTTTTCCATTTATGTAGATCCCTTTGGGTTTCTT
>NW_004443948.1:3857809-3872654 GCF_000243295.1 Trichechus manatus latirostris | reverse complement strand
TGTGAGTTTTTTGTTGTCATTTTGTAGTGCTTTTTTTGTGGTGCTGATGTTTTCTGTGTTCGTCTTACTCTCCTGTGCTGAATTCCTTTTGTTTGTGGATTTTTTTCATTTCTTTTGTTTTTGTAGGTTTCGTTTTTACTGAGACTTTATGTTATTCTTCTTTATTTTTATGAGTAGGTTTGTTAACTTTCTTTGTGTTTACCTTGAAATTACCCCTATCTTCCTTAGTTTGAAGCAGTCTATTATTACTGGGTATCGCCTTGCCTTCCTCTCCATTAGAAGGTTCTATAACTATACCATTTATTCCCTCTTCTATTCTTCTGAAGTTGTTGTCATTTACAGATTAACTTCTCTGATTCCCTGTTTTATTTCTTTTGGTTTTGGATAGTCCTTGAGAGTTCATTTCCTGGATTGGTATCTGGCTGGTACGATCCTGTGTCCTAGAATCAGCCTGTGAGCTTATGTTTTTGTTCTCAGATCAAAGGACTCCTTTTAATAATTCTTGTAAATTTGGTTCGGTTTTTACATATTCCCTTAATTTCCGTTTATCTGGAAATGTCCTAATTTCACCATCATATCTGAATGAGAGTTTTGCAGGATATATTATTCTTGGCTGGCAATTTTTTCTTTCAAGGTTTTATATGTGTCATCCCATTGCCTTCTTTCCTGCATTTTTTCTGCTGAATAATCTGAGCTTAGTTTTATTGTTTCTCCTCTGTATGTGACTTTTTGTTTTTCTCGAGCTGCTGTCAAGATTCTTTGTTTGTCTTTGGTTTTGGTGAGTGTGATTATGAAATGCCTTGGTGATTTTCTTTTGTGGTCTATCCTATATGGGTTCGTTGAGCTTCTTGGATGGCCAGCTTTTTATCTTTCATAATATTGGGGAAGTTTTCTGTGAGCAGTTCTTGAATGATCCTCTCGGTGTTTTCTGTTTTCTCCCCCTGTTCTGGAACTCTGATCACTCGCACATTTTTGCTTTTGATTGTATCCCACATATTTCTCAGTGTTTCCTCACTTTTCTTCATTCTTTTTTCTGATTTTTCCTCGAACAGAGTTGTATCCAAGTGTTTGTCTTCAATTTTGCTGATCCTGTCTTCCACTGTTTCAAACCTGCTCCTCAGCCCTTCTATGACATCATCCATTTCTGAAATCTTGTTGTTTATCTTTTAGATTTCTAATTGTTGTTTTTGTATGATTTCTAGCTGTGAATTTATTTTAGCATATTGTTCCTGAATTATTTTCCTGAATTCTTCCATTTTTTTGGTCTGTATTTTCCATGAATTTGTCTGCCTTTTCTATGAATTTGTCTGTTTTTTCCTCATTTGTGTCTGATTTTTCTTCAACTCTTGGATAGCTCTGAATATTAAAGATTTTAATTCCCTATCAGGTAGTTCTAGTGCCTTTTCTTCTACTGGAAAGTCATCTGGTGTTTTATTTTGGATGGGCTCTGCTTTTTTTAGTGCGAAGAGGTCGCTCTCTCTCTTCTTGCTTCTCTCTGCTTTTATCTCTTCACCTTGCGGTGAAAGGTGGTGACTCAAGATACATCCCGCCCTAATCTTGCCTCATTAACATAACCTAATCCTCATTAACTTGACCTAATCCTGCCTCAATTAACATAACCAACAGCTCACTCCCAAAGGAGACCATAACCACCATCATAGAGGCTAGGATTTACAGTACCTCACAAAATGAAGGATAAGCAGATCATAAAATGTAGGGCAACCACACAATTACTGGGAATCGCAGCCTAGCCAAGCTGACACATATTCTGGGGGTGGACACAATTCTATCTATGACACATGGTTAATGTACAATTTATATTTATTCATGCTAAATATTATTGTTAGATGCGTAAATTGTTCTAGTTTGCAGAGTTTTAATTTTTTCCCCAAAATGTGATACTGAGTCTGTTGTTTATTGCTCCCAGATTTTGGGTCATCTACAAATCTGATCTGTATTACCTATTAATATTAATACTTGGATCCACAATCAACACCCATGGAAACAGCAGTCAAGAAATCAAATGACGTATTGCATTGGTAAATCTGCTGCAAAAGATTTATTTAAAGTGTTAGAAAGCAAAGATGTCACTTTGAAGACTAAGGAATGCCTGATCTAAGCCATGGTATTTTCAATTGCCTCATATGCATGCGAAAGCTGGATAATGAATAAGGAAGACCAGAGAAAAATTGATGTCTTTGAATTATGCATTTGGCAAAGAATATTGAATATACCATGGACTGCTAGAAGAATGAACAAATCTGTCTTGGAAGAAGTACAGCCAGAATGCTCCTTAGAAGCAAGGATAGGGAGACTTCATCTCACATACTTTGGACATCTTATGAGGAGGGAGCAATCCCTGGAGAAGGACATCATACCTGATAAAGTAGAGGGTCAGTGAAAAAGAAGAAGAGAAGACCCTCAACAAGATGGATTGACACAGTGGCTGCAACAATGGGTCAAGCATAATGATTGTGAGGATGGCACAGGACCAGACAGTGTTTTGTTCTGTCGTACATAGGGTCGCTATGAGTCAGAACTGACTCAACAGCACCTAACAACAACAATATATTAATATAAATAATTGATGTCAAATGTGTTTTAAAACAAGACTTTTCTAAATTTAGTGGACATAAGGATCATGTGGAGAGCTAGTTAAAGCACAGACTCCTCTGTCCCTATGCCAGAGATCTGATTCAGTAGCCTGGGGTAGGCCTGAGAACTTGCATTTCTAACAAACTCATAAATATGCTGATGTTGCCCATTCAATGGACCACAGTTTTAGTTGTAATCCTTTAATAAAAGGTCAGAATGTCTTTAAAAACAGCTTTATAGTTTAATTCAATAAAAAATTTATTGGGCACATGGTATGTATAAATCACCCTGTTGGTGATTGTAAGGAATCCAGCCATGATTTAGACATGGTTTCTGTCCTCTAGGAGTTCATTGTTTAATAACTGAGTGTAATAATTAGAAGCATGAAATAGGGACTAAAAATAGTGAAAACAAATTTCTTTGAGAAATGCAGAGGAAGAGTGATACTTAGAAATAGTGCTTTTGTGTTTGTTTGTTTCAAATGCTGTGACTGACATTGGGAATCTGATTATAAATCATGTTTTATTTATTTTTATTTAATGGATGGATAATGTAATGAGAGTATCCCATTGCAGATCAGCCTTATTCAGCTTCAAATATTTCTTTTGTATTCTATTTCTACCACTTTAGTTATTTGAGAGTCTATTCTGCACCCCAGTATCATTTTTTAAATATTTTTCAGAACAGAACTAAAAAAAAAAAAACGTCAAAACAATCGAAATGGGGCACAGAAGTTGGGATAGACTTTTGAAAGTGGAATGGAGGAGAAAGTGAAGCCCATAAGCAAAAGAGTTGAGGATTTCTCTCTTTACCCATGACTTTATCCAATGCCAGGATGTTATCATCAGACATTTGCCAATAAGTGCATACATAGATCACAGGTAAGGCAGACAGGTGGTATTTTCTTGGAGGACCTCAAGTCTCCAGAAGGATTTGGACTGAGAACCCTCTATTAAAAGAGCTAATTAGGTCAGAATCATAGTTCATGGTCTCATGACCAAAAACTGTATTAAACATAGCCAGGTGTTTGGTTCAGAAAGAGGGTCCAGTGAAATGATCATGATAAAATAGGTCACATCAACCCCTTCTGTAGTTAAGCACTGAGGGTAAATATCAGCTTAAATACAATGTTATATACCTATAACTTTGGACCTCTTCTGCCTAGAGTTAAATCTTGGATCCCTTAGTTTTTAGTTAAGCCATAGATGAGTAATGCAAATATTCCATGCCTCAGTTTCTTCACTTGTAAATGGAAATTAATATAGTATCTATTTCATATGATTATTTTGAGGATTAAACAAATTAATTCAAGTAAAGCACTAAAAAAGTATTTGAGAGATAATAGACAATACATCTTAGTTGTTATAATATTATTATTCTACAGATGGATTAATAATATCAGTTTCATATATATAATTGGTCTTCTTACCAGAAAGGAGATGTTTTAAAGTCAACTTTTTTTGAACGTTTAATTTGTATATTTTTAGAAATGAGTGAAAAAAATACAATTTTGTTAATATATTGTACCATATTATTGAAAAATTAATTTTATCCCCTTTATATTTTTTTATCTTATGGGGAAGGGGGAAATAAATGGCTTTGAGAATAGTTTAAAAGAAGATATTTGGATAAGTAATTGCATAGATTGTAGAAGTTTATCAAAATTAAATAGAGCATAAAAAAATATAGTGAGAACTGTTTTATCTCAGTTTACAATAATATATAATATGCTAACAATTTGTGCAATATAGAACAAATGTTCAAATGCTTATTTTATGCATATATTTCATCTTGAACCCTCTAGCCTGTATTATTCTTAACATAGCAAAAAGCGTTTAACAGAAGCAATAGAACAACATAGAATCTTTCCATCTGACAATTGACTATAATTGAAACATGGTAAAAATCGTTCCTAGTACTTAGTAACAGTAAATATTATAATTCTAATGCAAGTTGGCAAGCTATAATGATGTAGATTTGGTCTGAAAGCAGAGAAAATACAAGTTGAACTCTTTCTTTAAAAATGACTTTCCATGTTTGATGACTGTGTTGAAAAAGCCATTTTCTTGACTCCTTCACCAAAAAAGCATTACCCTTCAAACATAGTGTCTAGGGAAGTGTAGGCATTATAGACTGATATACTCCTTTTCTCATTACATAATTGTTGTGAAGTGTAATTTAAAACATTCAACAGGGGCGGATTATCTAGTAAGAAAGGTAAGCACAGACTTACCTTACTGACCTGTGGTGAACAATTTCACATGAGTTTCAGCACATCTTTGAAACTGTTCACTACACATTAGTTAAGTAAGCACAAGTAAGCCAGTGCTTACCTTGTTTAGTACGTCATTCGCCCCTGTCAGGAATTGTAAATTTAACAAGAGGTTTTGATTGTGTAGGATGTTGCTACGGGGTTGGGAGAGAGAGAGATGCCAGCCATACCTAGAAGTAGAACTTTTGATGTGAAAAAATGTGAAATTGTTCACTACAAATGATTTGGTAAGCAAGGTAGGCACTATGCTTACCTTGCTTATTGGATAATCTGCCCGTGCATACAAGTGTGTGTGTGTATGCATGTGTGTACATATTTTCCCATCATGATACCCTACTTCTTCCATATATCCAGATGCTTTCACATGAGGGCATGTTCTCCATTTTTTTCACTCTTCTGGTACCTAACCATGAATCACAAATGTTTACTCTGGATCTCATGGTAGAAGGGGGAAATCCTGGGTCAGTTGTGATCTATCTAGATCAGTGTTCCTCAGTGTTGACTGCACATTAAAATCTGGGGGAACAGAAGGACTCAAATACTTTGTAAATCTACCCAGGTGATTATAAAGTTTAGCCAAGTTAGTGAATCATTGGTTTAAATTCACAACTAGGTATATACAACTAGGTATAGTCTCATATCACTTTATTCTTGCCATCCTTCCATCCAATTCCTTTTTATCTGGATCATGCCAACTTCTAATTAAGACACCACATTGAGTTCATTAGTGATGACAAAAAATATTTTCCCCTTTATCCTGTTGTTGTTGTTGTTAGGTGCCATCAAGTTGGTTCCGACTCATAGGGGCCCTACGTACAACAGAACAAAACACTGCCTAGTCCTTCGCCATCCTCACAATCTTTGTTATACTTGACCCATTGTTGCAGTCACTGTGTCAGTCCATCTCATTGAGGGTCTTGCTCTTTTGCACTGTAGCGTCTAGCATATTTTGGGGATTTCAACTTAATTCAAATGAATTAACATTTATTTGCACCAACTATATATAAGGCACCATCCTAGGTTCCACTGGAAATACAAAGATGAATTAGACGTAGCATTTACTTAAATTTTTGGAATAAGATAAACACATCTACAAAGATTTCTAATATCAGGAATACTTTAAGGCCGTTGTCTCAACATTGGCTGCACATTAGAATTACCTGCAAAGCTTGTAAAAGATAATGATGCCTAGCCCCACCCCCCAAAATTGCCAATTTAAATCTGGATTGCATCAAAGTTCTCTAAGTGCCTCCTGGGTAAGTGATTCTAATGTGTGTCTGAGACTGAGAACCACTACTTTGTTGTATGCTCTAAAAGTTAAAACAAAAAGTTCTATGACAATGGGGAAGGGAAAGGCTTTGAGGAAGAGATAGTGCTTAATATTAATGGAGAATAGTCATTATGAATGTACTATATGCCAGGCCCTTTACATTAATTAATTCATTTATTCATCACAATGACCCTTGAAATAGATGCCACTATTTAGTCTCCATTTTTTTTCCAACTGAGTAAACTCAATTGCAGAAAAAGTAATTTACCCAAAGCCAGGTATGTAGTAGGGCCCTACCAAAAACACAGTCTAACTTCAAAGCCTGTTCTCTCAAATGCTACATTATTCTTAAAATATGGGAATTTAGGAAGTAGATAAATGAAACTGCTTTGAGGGAGAAGGAACAGAATGATCAATATGGACAAGTGTTGACAAGCCAGACTTGTGTCCATTCAAGTCCTGACTCTAATACTAACCAGTCACGTTACCTAGCTTCTCAAGGTGTGTTTCCTCATATGTACAATTGAAATAATAAGAGCACTTGTTTCACAGTTATTGTGAGGATGAAATAAGTTAATAATATTCGCAATCGTAAGTGTTGTTTTTAGAAAAGGAATAACTACTAGGGAAGTTGAAACACAGGGTTGTGGAATGATGAGGAAATCAGTGTGCTAAATTATATGGTGCAAGGGGCCTATAGTTAGCATGACCATAAGTCCAGGTTTACACTTTTTGTAATAATTAATACTACCTGCCTTACTCTTGGAGCCCTGGTAGCTTAGCAGTTAAGATTTCGGCTGCTAACCAAAATGTTGGTAGTTTGAATCCACCAGCCACTCCTTGGAAATCCTATGGACAGTTCTATTCTGTCCTATAGGGTCGCCATGAGTCGGAATCAACTCAGTGGCGCTGGGTTTGTTTTCTTTTTGGTTTGGCTTTACTTTAAAGGGAAGCCCTGGTGGCGTAATGGTTAAGTGCTACAGCTGCTAACCTAAAGGTTGGCAGTTTGAATCCACCAGGTGCTCCTTGGAAACTCTATGGTGCAGTTCTACCCTGTCCTATAGGGTCACTATGAGTTGGAATCGACTCAATGACAACGGATTTTTTTTTTTTTTTTTTACTGTTAAATGTGCCCTGTTTTGGACAATAAAGAAATAATCTACCATAGCTATAATATATCAGTGTAACAGCCCAAGTGAGGGGTTTACAGGGTGAATTACTGAGGGCCTTTGAGCTAAGAAGTACCATAATCAGGGAAAAATAAGATCTGTGCTTTATAAAAATAACTTGAGCAACACTATGTTGGATGGATTGCAAATTTGTGAAAGCTGACAATTTCCAAATGCAAAACCATGTAAACACGTGCTTTAAAAGATAGAGTGGGCACTTGGGGACATAAATGAAGGGCAGAAGGGTTGAGAACAGGATGTATCCTAGTGAGACTGAATTTTTAATCTTTGAAGTCAGAGATCAAGCCAGGAATTGTTTCATTATTAAGGCCATGTGTGGCCCGCAACACTAGAGAAGACCAGACCTCGATAAATTCAGCCAAATTGCCAGCGGTGCATGGGTTTGGAGTTTTCTCACTGCAGGAAATAATAGCAATTCAGGCCAGAGTAGAAAACACAGTGTCAGATCTCAGTCTTTATGACCCATGGCCTGGGAATGGAGACTAGAGGAGAAAGCTCAACTGTGTGTTAATAGGAGGAAAGGAGAAAAGAGACAAGAGAGGTGGTTGCTGTTAGGCCTCATAAAAAGTAACTGCCATTCACCTGACGGAGCACAGGGGTGCAGCTTTTCATGAAATGCAGTAAGTCTGTTATCATTTTCCTTAACTTGGTATTTTCGGATGGATAAGATTTCTCAGTCCAAGATCCTTTTAAAGAACATATTGCCTCTCACATAACATTCCAGAAACATGGCAAATAACAAGTGTGACTGGGAAGTGAACCTATGACTGGAGACTGAAGCCAGAATTTCTGCATTCTTTGCAAGTACCCATAGTTCCTTTAATTATACTTGGGGCTTGTAAACACGAAAGTGTTTCACAGATGTAGGGAATCCAAGAGGTAAGCCAAAAAAATAAAATAAATATATGGTCTGGTAAAACCAAACTGGATTAAAGCAAGATGAGTCACTAAAGAAGAGGAATATATGGTAAGAACAGTAGCAACAATCCAACCATATGCAAAATGCAGATTATTTGGAAAAGCTTGTGACTGAGGTTGAGGTTATCAATTTTGAAAAATATGACAAAGAAATAGAAAATAAAATGAGTGGAAATGTTTAATTAAAAAATTACGCATTTAAAGACACAAAATTTCCCTTACTTTCTTCACGTTGTCTATTTCTGAACTTTCCTTGCAGTTCTGAGACAGAAGGGAGAGGGGAGAGGAGGGGTGGGGAGGGAGAGGAGGGGGAAGGAAGAGAGGGGAGGGGAGGAGAGGTTGTTAACTTTGCTTGTCATCCTTGTCCATTACTTCTGTGGGGATTACTGAAAATAATATTTTTACAACTCTGTAAAGTATATTTCGTCTATTAAATATCTTCATCTTGTTTTACTAATACATGTTTGTCTAAATTCTGCTATTTTGCAGACTCTAGCATCACATTTTTCTTAGCCAGAATTCCATCTATGTAACATTATAAAGTCTGTGATGCCAAAAATGAATCTTATATACTCTGGTAGAGAATCAGACCCACAATTTAAGAGGTAACTTTTAGAGAAAGTTCAGTTATGTTTGGAAACATTTGCCAAAGACTCCCCCTGCCCCTGATCCCAGCATCTAGAGGGCACACATGACTTTGATCTAGACCATTAGGCATGAAGTATTTCAATCAAAATTATTATTACACAAAAAAGTAAGAATTTGTTCCATTCACAAGCAATTGAAATGTGACTTATTAGTTGATTCATTAGCACACTTGTGTGAATGCAACAAATGTGTTATCTAATTTACTTTCCCAGAATTCCTCTCACCTCTCACTTCCCTGGCAGGAAGTCACTGCGGTGACATCTGTTTCTTGTAGAGCTATCAAGAACGATAAGCAGCTTCTTGTGTTGCTTAAGTTGCTTAAGTCAGGGATTTTTCCTCTTTTTTCCAACAACTAATATGCTCCTTTTCTGCCATATGAAAAAAGGAAATATCAGAACCTAAAATATCAGATTAAAGGACAGGGAAATGAGAATGAAGCTCTTTGAACATGGACCATGAAGGGAGTACTTACAAAGCATGTTCAAAGGTGCTGGGGTTTTTGTGTTATTGTTTTTAAATTAGTGACCGCATCAAAAATATATGAACTAGTGACAATCATCCTTTATGTCACCCTATTGAAAAATTCAAATGGAAACAGTTAAAACCATACCTTATTTCTACTTATTTATTGCTGCAAAACAAAACACCCCAAAACTTAGTGGTTTAAAATAACATTTTATTATTATCTCTTAGGAATCTGTGGCTTGACTGAGTTCAGCTGGCTGTTCTTAGTTGGAGTCTATCATGCACTTGCGGTGAGATATCTGCTGGAGCTGCAGTCATTTGAAAGCTCAACTGGACTAGATGACTATAATGGCTCACTCATATGACTGGCGGTTGATGAAGGCTGTTGATTGAGAGCTCAGTTAGGACTGTTAGGTTTAGTACTTACTTACATCAACCTCTCTATGTGACTTGAACTTTCATGGAACGGCAGCTGGGTTTCAGGAAGGAGTTTCCCAGGCAACAAATACAAGGGTTCATATAGCCCATAATCTGCACATATATGGCTTCACTTCTGTCATCTTGTACCATTCAAAAAGTCAGTCACAGTGTCATCCCAATGTAAGGGGGAGGGACCATCCAAAGCCCTGAATACAAAAAGGCATATCTCATTGGGTGGCCATCTTTGAAGACTAGTTACTAGACTTCAAATAAAAATCTTATTTGGAAAGCCAGAGAGAAATGCTTGTTGTTATTAGGTGCTGTCAAGTCAGTTCTGACTGACAGCGACCCTGTGTACAACAGAAGGAAACACTGCCAGGTTCTGCACCATCATCACAAATCATTGTTACACTTGAGCCCAATGGTTGCAGTCACTGTGTCAATCTATCTCATTGAGGGTCTTCCTCTCTTTCGCTGACCCTCTACTTTACCAAGCGTGATGTCCAAAGTACGTGAGACAAAGTCTCGTCATCTTTTCTTCTAAGGAGCATTCTGGCTGTACTTCTTCAAAACAGATTTGTTCATTCTTCTGGCGGTCCATGGTATATTCAATATTCTTCACCAACACCGTAATTCAAAGGTGTCAATTTTTCAGTCTTCTTTATTCATTGTTCAGCTTTCCAATGCCTATGAGGTGATTGAAAATACCATGTCTTAGCTCAGATGCACCTTAGTCTTCAAAGTGACATCTTTGCTTTTTAACACTTCAAAGAGGTCATTTGCAGCAGATTTGCCCAATGCAATATGTCATTTGATCTCTTGACTGCTGCTTCTATGGGCATTGATTGTGGATCCAAGTAAAATGAAATCCTTGACAACTTCAATCTTTTCTCCATTTATCATGAGGTTGCTTATTGATCCAGTTGTGAGGATTTTTGTTTTCTTTATGTTGAGGTTGAATCCATACTGAAGGCTGTAGTCTTGGATCTTCATCAGTAAGTGCTTAAGTCCTCTTTGCTTTCAGCAAGCAAGGTTGTGTCATCTGCATATTGCAGGTTGTTAACGAGTTTTCCTCCAACCCTGATGCTGCTTTCTTCTTCATATAGTCCAGCGTCTTGAATTATTTGCTCAGAAACACTATATGTAAAATATTCAAACTTAAAGAATTTGTATACATTGAGCCCAATTTGATATAAAATATCTAATTTCATTCAGTATCAGTAATTACTCTATATAATATTCAACTATATTGGATTTATCTTCATTATCATATGTTAACCATAAACATAATTCTTAAATGAGGTTTCAAATTACTCCTATTACTGTAATATTTGCATTTTAGATATAATTTTCCTTATTTCTCAGTATAAGTCATTTAAAAAAATAATGGCTGAGCATTTACTGAGCATTAACTATGTTATAGAATTTTTTTTTATGTATAAGAACTCAGTCTGATAACACAACTATAACAGATATACTATTATTATCCCCATTTTATATAAGAATAAACAGAAGCTCAGACATTAAGAATTAGTTAGAACCACACAGCTAGTGAGTGGTAGAGCTGAAAACTTGACCCTATGGAATCTGGATCCAGAGTTCATGCTCTTAATTGTAAGAGCTGCTGGAAAGTTCTGTACTTAGACACAGTTATCTCAGGAATTAGTAATGTGTCCATGTTATCCTGAAATAATATCTGGGGCAGACTTTTAAGTAGTGTTAATTCCCTCCAGCCAAAGGTCACCAGGAACATATATGTAGTTGAAGAGACTAAGTTTATTATGCATTTCGGGGTGCATGAACACACACCATGGAACCATGAGGTGTCCCAATAAGTGTTTTAAAAGAGCTTATTATAGGATTTGGGCTCTGTTGTGTGATGGTTTAAGAAAGCAGGGGTTTACTCTAGATTAAATACTACCAGAAAGCAGAGGGCAATTTTAGGATTGAATATCTCAAGAAATATTATCTGTGAGGGCATACTGGAGTGAGTGTAAAACTAATTAGTGAAAAAGTAGCAGTTGTTGTTATTAGCTAGGAAAGAGAGGTGCTTGGTATTTTGTGGGTTGCACAATGATATTGTTTCTGTCTGTGCTTAGAAAAATTATGAAGTAGTCTTGTTTTTATCTCACTTTATCCTTCTTTCAGAGTAATTTTGTGTAATGATGGTGTTCTGTGAGATGGTTTATGTCCAACAGGAGAACAACATGGCCTGGCTGTGAGCACCAGGCAAGCTTCTAACAAAACTGAAGCCTGGCTGTGTCAGAGTAGTTCCTGGATGTAAGAGGCTTCTTGTTTTATTTCTTAGTAGGATGACTTCTCTGAATGAATACAGTGTGTCCTATTTACTTTAGCACATATGAGATTTCATTACTTAGGGTACTGATTCACATCAAAAAAAGACACTACATGTTTGTAATTTACAATTTTTAAGTCATTTGTTAATAAAATGATTTTATCAGTTAAATATCATTTTTCTCTATGATGAATTAGCTAGCTATAATATGCATTAATATATAAAGGATGTTATTATTATATATAAATTTTATTGTGCTTTAGATGAAGGTTTACAGCAGAAATTAGTTTCTCATTAAAAAATTAATATACGTATTGTTTTGTGACATTGGTTGCCAACCGTACAATGTGTCAACATTCTCCCCTTCATGGCCTTGAGTTCCCCATTTCTTTTCTTCAAGCTTTCCAGTCCCCTCCTGCCTTCTCGTTCTTGCCACTGGGGTGGTGTGCCCATTTAGTCTCATATACATGGTTGACCTATGTGTATTATTGTTTGTTTTATGGTCTGACTAATCTTTGGCTGAAGGGTGAACCTCAGGAGTGACTTCAGTACTGAGTTAAAAGGGTGTCCAGGAAAAATGGTGCTCTAGGCAGAAGCACCATTCCATCCCTCCACAGTAAAGATCAGAAAAACTAAGCCGAACAGAGAAAACAACAATCCTGAAACCCTAAAACATCAAATGAAGAGATAAAGAATTCAGCCAAGCACCATATGGAGTGAGAAAACTGACAGAGAACAAAGAGCAAGGAGAGATTCATGCAGAGGTCCCCTATAAGCTAATGCAGCACAGATCCACCATCTTGGACTCCTATCGGAGACCAGCAAACAGAGGGTAAGAGAAAGCAGCTTCACCGAGCTTCCAGTGGGAGACAAAACAACAGGTAATTTGCGATATACGCTTTCCCACCCACCACCCTTCTTCACCCCTACTCGGCCTCCTCTGCTTCCCATGGCCACAATCACTTGTCCAGGAAGTACCGGCTGCTTGAATTCCACCCAGCGGAATTGGCCGGCTCTCTGAGTGCCATTTGTAGGCTGCTGGTGTTGCTTTTTTCCACTTCTTTTGATTTCTTCCTTACCTCTCACCACCTCCCCCTCCTTTCACTCAAATACCGGGCTCTGTGTGTCATCTTTGCTTCTTCCTGAGGGGCTGCGGAGCTCTGGTAATTTGTGATATACGCATTCCCAACCCCTACCGTTCTTCACCCACACTCGGCTGCCTCTGCTTCCCGCAGACAGTCTCTTGTCTGGGAAGCACCGGCTGTTTGGATTACACCAGCCCACACTAGCTTGCTCTCTGAGTGCAATTTGTTGGCTGCTGGTGTTGCTTTTTTTCCACTTCTTTTGATTTCTTCCTTACCTCTCCCCCCCTCCCCCTCCTTTTGCTCAAATACCTGGCTCCGTGCCCCATCTATGCTTCTTCCTGAGGGGCTGCAGAGCTCCTTTCGAGTGTGGAGCTGCTTCCTTGTCTGGGCTGTGGTGCTGGTGGGTTCCTGGGGCCTTTGTTTGTTTGTTTGTTTTGAATTGTTTGTTTGTTTTCTTTCATTTTCTTGAGTTGGGACCCCTTTCTGGCCAGGCAGTGCTGCGTGCCTTGGAACTACCCCCTTGGCTTGCACAGACGTGCAGAGGGATCCCTGAGGACATTTCTTTTTTCATTGGGTTGTTTGTTTTTTTTGTCCTGTTTTTTGGGGGGCTTTTCTTGTTCTTTTTTTTTTTTAATTTGTTTTGTTTCCTTTTCCCTCTTTTTCCCTTTTTGTCTTTCTTCATTACTCAGTTTCTTGTCTCTCTATATCTTCCTTCTCTTTCTGTTCCCTGAATACCTGGTGTTGTATACCTCTATGCCTTCTAGCCAGGCTGTACTGCAGCACCAGAGAACAACTTCCCCAGACCTCATACCTGCACCAGTGGGATCCCTGGGAACTTTGCTGTTCTTTCCCCTTTCCGATTTTCATTTATTCATTCTTTTCTTTTCTTTTCTTTTCTTCCTCTTCCCTTTTTTGTTTTTCTCCATTTCATAGTCTCTCATCTCTCCACTCCAACAGCAAGCTCCCTAAGCATTCTTTTTTGTTTGTTTGTATGTTTTTGGCTTCTGTTCCTCTCTCCTCTCTCCCATATCCATCTTAGCTCCACACATAACAATCTCCCCACTACATCCAGCCAACCTGCACTGTGCGCTTAACTTCACACCAACAAGCAGCACAGTCACGGCCTACTGGAACCTGCCCTGCACTGATTACTGACCCACCCTGGTGGCTGTACTAAGTGCCACAAACAACCCGTCCCAGTAACTCCTCTTCAGCTAGATCTGCCCTGCCTTACCATATCTAAGTGACTGACCCTGCCAATTGGAGAAGGAGGCAAAAAGTATTGTGCCCACAGACAAGCAAACAAGAAAGAATACATAGTCCGCCTGCTCCGACATAGCCAAATTAAAAAAAAAAGGGAAAAACAAACAAATCTACAATCAATAAATGAGAAAAATAACTACAGAATGCCCCGAAGACAGCAGACAATATCAAAACATTTACAAAAATACGACAGATGGTTCCAGTAGGTGTCCAAAATAAAACACCAGATGACTTTCCAGTGGAAGAAAAGGCACTAGAACTACCTAACTGGGAATTCAAATCTCTAATACTCAGAATTCTCCAAGAGCTGAAGCAAAAAGCAGACAAAAATGAGGAAAAAATAGACAAATTCATGGACATTACAGACAAAAAACTGGAAGGATTCAGGAAAATAATGCAGGAACAAAATGCCAAAATAAATTC
>NW_004443948.1:3799204-3851436 GCF_000243295.1 Trichechus manatus latirostris | reverse complement strand
AATAAAATAAATAAATAAAATAATTAAGAAAAAGGGTGTCCAAGGGCCATACTCTTGGAGTTTCTCCAGTCTCTGCCAGACTACTTAGTCTGATCTTTTTTTGTGAGTTTGAATTTTGTTCTACATTTTTCTCCAGCTCTGTCCTCACTATTATATTTTGGAGGAAAACTTTTCTCCAAAAGAATCAATCTCTATTTTTTAACGGAATTAAAGGTAAAAAGTTTCATATATTGATACTGACTATTTTAATATTAATTAGATATATATTTTAATATTTATGTTAAGCTGCTACTTTTACATAATTGCTTCTGGCATCACTTCCTATAACATTTATATTGGTAAAAAAAAGACCAAGAATTTTGGAACCAGACATGCTCAGAGGTTCACATGATATATAAGATTCATAGAAATTCTCCTCCATGTTTATTGTTGTTAATATACTGAAACCAAATAAAAACTTGCTTTTCACTTACTCAGCCATCTTGGTTGAGTTAAATGTCATTAGGATGCATGACAGGTGCCTTAGCATTCTCCAGAGAAATAGATTATACAGAGAGAGAGAGAGATTTTGAGGAATTGACTCACATGATTGTGGGGACTCACAAGTTCAAACTCATAAATTCTTCTGTTCCTGAATTGGTAGGTAAGGCAGTGAGAGAGAGAGGGAATTAAGGTAAGATGTCTATTTGTAGTCTAGAGGCAGAATACTCCTTTGGAAAACCTTTTTGGTCTTAAAGCTTTCAACTGATTAGATGATGCCCACCTATATTATGCAAGTAAAATTTTGCTGAAGATCATTCAAAAGTGGTTGTAGCAGTACATGAACAAGGAACTGCCAGAAATTCAAGCTGGATTCAGAAGAGGATGTGGAACGAGGGATATCATTGCTGATGTCAGATGGATCTTGGGTGAAAGCAGAGAATACCAGAAAGATGTTTACCTGTGTTTTATTGACTATGCAAAGGCATTCAACTGTGTGGATCATAGCAAATTATGGACAATATTGCAAAGAATGGGAATTCCAGAATAGGTAATTGTGCTCATTAGGAATCTGTACATAGACCACGAGGCAGTTATTTGAACAAAGCAAGGAGATACTGCATGGTTTAAAATCCAGACATGTGTGTCAGTGTTGTATCCTTTCACCATACTTATTCAGTCTGTATGCTGAGCAAATAATCCAAGAAGCTGGACTATATGAAGAAGAACACGGCATCAGGATTGGAGGAAGACTCGTTAACAACCTGCAGTATGCACATGACATAACCTTGCTTGCTGAAAGCAAAGAGGGCTTGAAGCACTTCCTGATGAAGATCCAAGACTACAGCCTGCAGTATGGATTAAACCTCAGCATCAAGAAAACAAAAATTCTCACAACGGGACCAGGAAGCAACATCATGATAAATGGAGAAAAGATTGAAGTTGTCAAGGATTTCATTTTACTTGGATCCGCAATCAGTACTCATGGAAACAGCAGTCAGAAACTCAAACGACATATTACATTGGGCAAATCTGCTGCAAAAGACCTCTTTAAAGTGTTAAAAAAGCAAAGACGTCACTTTGAGGACTAGGTTGTGCCTGACCCAAGCCATGAAATTTTCAATTACCCCATATGCATGCGAAAGCTGGACAATGAATAACGAAGATCGAAAAAGAATTGACACCTTTGAATTATGGTGTTGATGAAGAATATTGAATATACCATGGACTGCCAGAAGAACGAACAACTCTGTCTTGGAAGAATTACAGCCAGAATGATCCTTGGAAGCGAGAATGGCAAGACTTTGTCTCTAGTACTTTGGACATGTTATCAAGAGGGACCAGTCCCTGGAAAAGGACATCATGCTTGATAAAGCAGAGGGTCAGGGAAAAAAAGGAAGACTCTTGATGAGATGGACTGACACAGTGGCTGCAAAAATGCGCTGTAACATAACAACGATTGTGAGGATGGCGCAGGACCGGGCAGTGTTTCTTTCTGTTGTACATAAGGTCTCTATGAGTTGGAATGGACTTGACGGCACCTAACAACAACGACAGCTATGTTATGGAAAGTAATTTGCTTTACTTAAGGTCAACTGATTCAATCAATGTAAATATTTCATAACAACATCTAGAGTATTTGCTCAAACAAGTGGATGCCATAGCCTTGCCAAATTGGCTCTTAAAATTAACCATCACAACAGGGTACAGAAAACCAGATGGGATATCATTTATCAGTTGCTGGAATCCAGTGTTCTGGCGAATGTATATACAAGTTGCTTTAGTGAAAAAGAAAAAAAAATATTCATAGTTCCTAGAAGATACTAGGTCTCATTTCTCTGACTCTATATTCTTATTTATCCATCAGGACAGTTCAGTATTCAACACCTTTGCTTGAGATAAATGCCTGCCTTCAGTAACCCCTAAAATCTTGTATGTAACTCTATCATTATTTTATTTTTATGCCTCTGCCACTAGACTGTGGACTCTTCAAGGATAGGGTCATTCATCTTTTTATCTCAGTGTTCAGACAGTATCTGGCATTAATGGGGCCTCAAAAAATGTCACTTGAGTGAATACATGAATGAATGAGCACTGGTTTTGATTCTCAAATTATGGATAAGTTGGCTTAATAAGAGTTATCTTCCTCATAATTAATAAGGTTATTATACTATGATACTGCAATTGAATTTCATGAAAGTGTGTATTAAAACAATCACTTTATTTTGAAAATAAAATTATTTTCTAACTTGTGTATAATCAAACTTACTAATCCTTAGTGTAAAGTTGCATCTTTTTTTTTTTTTTTTCTGAAGACAGGATTTTTTTTAAAGATTTTTATTGTTTTCATTTTGGAATTTGTTTTAGAATATATAAAACAGATGTGAATCATCTGCAGTCATTTAAAGAAACTTACAAATGATTTTTTGAGTGTATAATTTAGAAAACACGTGCATTTAGTTTAATTTCTAGTGCAAACATAACAAATATTGATATTCATAACTACCACATTAAAAGTCTTCTAAATTAATATCCGAACTTCAAAAAATCAACTCCAGTGTCTAGAGTGCTAAGAGAACAAAATAATGTAATCTTGTTAATTCAGAGATATTTGTAACCATATACAACTCATTATGTAATGCTGCATAAACTGTTATTCAGGGAAAATTCATAATATTCCTTTTCAAATCAGACCTTACAAACAAATATTTTTGTTTCCTTGATTGGTAGGTGGAAATTATGCAATTTACTTTGTTTAGTTAACTCTTTCCATTGTTAAACTTAACCGAAAGTATTAACAACAAATTACTGCCAACCATTCAAGTTTCACCACATCAACAACAATTGCATAAATTGTAATACTGACTAGACTCATTGTTCCATCTCTGGATCGGAGGGAGCCAATGAGGATTTATTATCTTATACACAATCCTGTTATGTTGTTGTTGTTATGTGCCATCCAGTCAATTCTGACTCACACCTACCCTGTAGGACAGAATAGAACTTCCCCATAGGATTTTGTAAGCTATAAACTTTATAGGAGCAGATCATCGGGTCTTTTCTCCTGCAGAGCTGCTGGGTGGATTCAAACTGCCAAATTTTGGTTATCAGCACAGCACTTAACCATTGTTCCAACAGGGCTCCTTAATCCTATTACCGGGCGTGTGTAAAGCAGATCTTTTGGGGCTCCCTTACTATGTAGAGAGACATGTAAGAAGAAGATACCCAAGAGTCATTTTTCTTTGTTAAAGAAGAATGCTCCTGATAAATGCTATGTAATTGAGTTGTAGTCAACTTAATGAATTGAATACAATTAAATTAATTTACAACCCAGCTTAGAGGACAGAGGAATAATTCAACAGTTGTGTAAGACATTTAAAATTAATTTACATAATTAATGATAAAAAATTTGTTAATTCAATCATTGTTAGTAACAAAATTCGTAATAAGGAGTCCAAAAGATTGGTGGTTGGAACCCACCCAGCCAGCGATCTACTTCCATAAAGATTATAGCCTAGAAAACTCTATGGGAATGTTCTACTCTGTCACATGAGGTCACTATGAGTCAGAATCAGCTCGATCACTGTTACTAGTCTGGGCTTGGGAGTCAGACTTCCAGGTTCTAAATCCAGCTCTGCCATTTGGAAGGTGGGAAACTTGGACAAGTTATGTAACCTCTCTAGGCCTCAGTTTCTTAATTTATTAAAAATAAGGATAATCATTTTTGTGAGATTAAATGAGTTAACACAATGCAGCATTTAGAACAGTGCTGGCACACAGTAAGAACTCAATAACTGTTAGCTATTAACATTATCAGGGACATACTGGCAATCCCAGTCCAAATCCCAGGCTGGCCTCTTGCCTGAAATTCTTTTAATTAAGTTCAGTAGGATCTGTATCTGTGAATGTGTTTATTTATTTTCTGCCTTGTTCCAGCAGAGTTTAAGATGGCATCTGTCAATATTAGCTAGATGAAGTTTACCTGAAGATAACAAATAATGACATTTGGGTTCTGTTTCATTCATGGCGTTTTAAGATTCAGTTGCATGATGACAGAATAATCAGCAGGCACTTCAAACATAGTAGAATAGTTTGTAAAATGTCCCATTTATATTTATTGGCCTCTATGGCTCTGCTTGGAGCCCTGGTGGCACAGTGGTTAAGCATTCAGCTGCTAACCAAAAAGTCAGCAGTTCAGATCCACCAGCTGCTCCTTGGAAACCCTATGAGGCAGTTCTATTTTGTGCTGTACGGTCACTGTGAGTCGGAATTCACTCAATGGCAAGTGGTAGTAGTAGTAGTATGCTGGTGGTTTGCCTCTGTAAAATTACTGGGCTCCCTACACAAGCCTGCCATTCCTGGTTTAGTTCTAGTGTACAGAATAAAAAAAGTAAGGCCTGGGCTGTTAGGACTTGTCGATAGCAGTCAAAGAAAGAATGAATATTGCTAAGATGTTTGTTTTCTTTTTACTTACAAAACCAAACTGACTCTTATTATATATAATTAAATAACATACCTGTGTAACCCTCGTGGCGTAGTGGTTAAGAACTATGGCTGCTAACCAAAAGATCACCGGGCGCTCCTTGGAAACTCTATGGGGCAGTTCTACTCTGTCCTATACCGTCGCTATGAGTCAGAATCGACTCAACAGCAATGGGTTAGATTTTCTGGTTTTTGTGTTAAGAAAGCTGAATTAATTTTATCTTTCAACCTTAGAGTTTCAGACACCTTATAGCTCCCAATGTCCTACAAAAAACAACTACATTGGATATTTAAATGCATTTTCTTTGTCTTTTTCTTGTTTGCAAAACTATTAAGATAGTATCAATGACAGGAAGAAAAAATAGAAAATCACTAAATCTACTTTAAAACAATAAAAATTAAAGAGCAAAAGCCACAAGTTATAAATTTTATATTTCCCCAATACCTCGCAATAGTGTCTTCTGTAAATTATTTATTATTAATTGAGAGAAATTTTGATAGTTTATACAAAGTATTTGTATAGCTTAAGATAAAATCCACTCAGTCCTGGCACACACACAAATATGACCCTAATATATTTAAAAGAAAAATTCAATAAGCCAATTGAATGACACCATTACAAATGTGAATTATGCGTGTGAAATTTCTTTCAGTGAATTTCCCATCATTGATTCACCTGATGTTTGTGCCTATAGGGTCTTGAAGAAAACTCAGCTTGGAGTAAAATTTAGGAGGGCAGAACAAACCAGGCAGAGCTGAGTGATGAGAGCTGTCACTAGTTCTGTCTTGGGATAAAATTGGCACCTTTTGCTTGGCTCTGGTCACAGGTGGAACATAATTTTGATTGCTCTATCTACGACTCTCCTGAGCAGTTTTTTTCCACATCACAGGAATCTGGTTCAACTCAGTATGACAGATGGGTATTCAATTTGTAGAAACGTACGAGCCCCACAACTCAGGACTGAAAGAGGCACCGCCACCAGTTTTCCTGGGAACAGAGATAAGAGATCAATAAGTTGTCATGAGGATTCCTGGTGGTGCAGTGGTTAAGCCCTGGGCTGCTTACTGAAAGGTCAGAGGGAGAAAGATGTGACAGTCTGCTTCTGTAAGGATTTATATCCTTGGAAACCCTGTGCGGCAGTTCTATTCTATCCTATAGGATCGCTGTGAGTCAGAATCCTCTTGGTGGCAGTGGAGTTTTTTGTTTTTTTTTTAAAGTTGTGATGCAGAGACATCCGTCGCTGAGTTTTCTCTTCCCACCTCCACATATGCCCTGCACAAACCATAAGATATGCATGGCCCCCTACAGATAATCCCCCTCTTTTCTATTTTTTAAAACTTTATTATCATGTAGGTGAAAGTTTACAGAGCAAATTAGTTTCCCATTCAACAATTTATATACACCTTGAGGGTTGCAATCCCCTCAATGTGCCAGCACTCTCCCCCTCTTCCTCCCTGGGGTACCTGTTTTCATTCACCCATCTTTCCTGCCCCTACCTACCTTCAGAACTCTGCTTTTGGGCAAATGACGCCCTTTCGTCTCCTATAGTTGATTCTTCTGAGGTGCACATTCCTCTTGGATGTTATTGTTCACTTTATAGGCCTGTCTATGGTTTAGCTATAATGGAAACTCTGGGAGTGGATTCAGTTCCAAGTTTGAAGGGTAGCTAAGGGCCATAGTCCTGGGGGTTCTACCAGGCTCTATCAGACTGGTAAGTTAGGTCTTTTTTATGAATTTGAATTTTGTTCTACATTTGTCTCTCACTTTGTCTAGGACCTGCTATTATGATCCCGGTCAGAGCAGTCGGTAGTGGTAGCCGAGGCACCATCTACTTCTTCTGTTCTCAGACTAGTGCAGTCTGTGGTTCATGTGGTCCATTAGTCCTTTGGACTAATTGTTCCCTTGAGCTTTCGGTTTTCTTCACTCTTCTTTGCTCCAGATAGGAAGAAACCCATTGTTGTATCTTAGATGGCCACTCGTAAGCTTTTAAGACCCCAGTCACTATTCACCAGGGTAGCATGTAAAACATTGTTTTTATGGGCTATGTTATGCCAATTATCCTGGAAGATCCCTGAGGCTATGGTCCTAACTCCTCAAGTGCAATGATTCAATCCCGTGAGGTGTTTGGTTACAGCTAAGCAGTTTTCTTGACTCTGCCCCCGTGTGCTCTGTTGTATACAAGAATATGTTTGCAGTACACATAGATATGTAAATAGAAACGTCTACTGGCAAACTTATCTATGTTCGTGGGTGTGCTCACCTACACCATCCCACACCTGTTCAGCTTATATGTCTGCCCATGGATCCATTCATAAATAAAATATTGTTCGTTATTTCTGTTGTTGCAGGATTTTATTATGTAATAGTATTTACCAATGTTGCCTATTACTCTTGTGTACCTCTCAGTGTCTTCCTTTGTTCTGGTCATTTTGTGCTGACTTCCCCATATTGTTTATTGTCTTCCCCTTCACAGAAGTTAATGTGTCTACTATTTGTTAATGATTTTCCCTCCCTCTCCCCTCCCATCTCTGGTAACGATAAATGATTGTTTCTTTTTTTGTGTAAACTTTTTCTTAATTTTTTGTAACAGTGTTCTCATACAATATTTGTCCTTCTGTGACAGACTTATTTCACTCAGCATAATGTCCTCCAAGTTCATCCATGTTATGAGATGTTTCACGGATTCATTGTTATTCTTTATGTTATTCCATTGTGTGTATGTACCACAGTTTGTTTATCCATTCATCCATTGATGGGCACTTAGGTTGTTTCTATCTTTTTTGCTGTTGTGAATAATGCTGCAATGAACATAGGTGTGTTTGTGCCTATTCGTGGCACAGTCCTTATTTCTCTAGGGTAACCTAGGAGTGGGATTGCTAGATCAGGTGGTATTTCTATTTCTAGATTTTTAAGGAAGACCATACTGTTTGCCACAGCGGTCTTACCATTTTACATTCCCACCAGCAGTGTATGAGAGTTGTAGTCTACTAACAACCTCACCAGCAACTGTTGATTTCTGTTTTTTTTTTTTATCAGTGTCATTATCACAGGGGTGAGATGGTATCTCATTGTAATTTTGATTTGCATCTCTCTAATGGCCAATGATCGCAAGCATCTCTTCATGGATTCGTTAGCCATCTGAATGTCTTCTTCAGTGAAGTGTCTGTTCATGTTCTCCGCCCATTTTTTAGTTGGATTGTTTGTCCCTTTTGTTGTTGAGGTGTTGAAGTTATCTATAAATTTTAAAGATTAATCTGTTGCTGGATATGTTGTTGCCAATATTTTTTCCTAGTCTGTAGGTTCTCTTTTTATTCTTTTGGAGAAGTCTTTTGATGCGCTTAAGTATTCAGTTTTTCTGCTGTCCCAGTTGTCTAATTTCTCTTCTTCTGTTGGTGCATTTTTAGTTATGTTTGATAGCCTACTTATGCCATAAATTAGGATCCCTAGATTTGCCTGCTTTCTCTTCCATGAGCTTTATAGTTTTAGGTTTTACATCTAGGTCTTTGATCCATCTTGAGGTAATTTTTGGGTATGATGTGAAGTATGGATCCGATTTCGCTTTTCCACAAAAGGATATTCAGTTTTGCCAGCACTATTTGTTAAAGAGAGTATCTCTTCCCCATTTAATGGATTCTGATCTTTTGTTGAAAATCAACTGTCCATAAGTGGATGGTTTTACTTCTGGGTTCTCAATTCTGTTCCATTGGTCAGTGTGTCTTTCATTGTGTCAGTACCAGGCTGTTTTGACTACGATGGCTTTACATTAGGTTTTGAGATCGGTGAACGTGTGGCTTCCTACTTTATTCTTCATCTTCAGTAATGCTTTGCTTATTTGGGGACACTTTCCTTTTCATACAAAGTTGGGATTAGCTTTTCCAACGTGTTAAAGAATTTTGTTGAAATTTAGACTTGGATTGCGTTATATCTATAGATCACTTTGGGTAGTATTGGCATTTTTACAATGTTAAGTCTTCTTAGCCATGAGGATGATATGTTTTTCCATTTATGTTTGTTTTTTTATGTTTGTTTGTTTCTTGCAGTAGTATTTTGGTGTTTTCTTTGTGTAAGTCTTTTACTTCCTTGGTTAGATTTATTTCTAAGTATTTTACCTTTTGGGGGGCTATTGTAAATGGTATTATTTTCCTGATTTCTTTTTCAGAGTTCTCTTTGTTAGTATAGAGAAATTCAACTGATTTTTTGTATGTTGATCTTGGACCCTGCCATTCTGCTGAATCCTTCTATTAGTTCCCGTAGCTTTCTTGTAGAATCTCTGAGATATTCTATGTATAAGATCATATCATCTGCAAATAGGGACAGTTTTACTTCCTTCTTACCAATCTGGATGTTTCTATTTTCCTTTCACGCCTTATTGCTCTAGCTAGGACTTCCAGTACAAATATTGTATAACAGTGGTGATAAAGGGCATCCTTGTCTGGTTCCTGTTCTCAAGGGGCATGCTTTCAGTGTCTCTTCATTAAGAATAATATTGGCAGTATGTTTTGTATATATACCTTTAATTATGTTGAGGAAAATCCATTCTATTCCTATTTTGCTGGGAGTTTTTATCAGGAATGGGTGTTGGATTTTATCAAATGCCTTTTCTGCATCTATTGATATGATCATGTGGTTCTTTTGCTTTATTTATATGGTGGATTACTTTGATTGATTTTCTAATGTTGAACCATCCTTGCATACCTGATATGAATCCCACTTGGTCATCATGTATTATTATTTATTACATCATTTTTTATTATTATTTGATGTGCTGTTCGATTCTATTGGCAAGTATGTTGTTAAGAATATTTGACTCTATATCCATCAGGGATATTGGCCTATAATTTTCTTTTTAGTGGTGTCTTTGCCTGGATTTGGTATCATGGTTATGCTGGTTTCATAGAATGTATTTGGGAGTATTCCATCCTTTTCTATGCTCTAGAATAATTTGAATAGAATTGGTGTCAGCTTTTCTCTGAAGGTTTGGTAGAATTATCCCATGCAGCCATCTGGGCCAGGGCTTTTTTTTCTTTTATGACTTCTTCAATTTCTTCTTTTGTTGTGGGTCTGTTCAAATTTTCTACTTCATTTCGTGTTAGTTTAGGTAGGTTGTGAGTTTCTAGAAATTTGTCTATTTCTTCTAGGTTTTTGTATTTTTTGGAGTACAGTTCTTCATAGTATTCTGTTATGATCCTTTTTATTTCAGTTGATTCTGTTATAATGTCACCCTTCTCATTTCTTATTTGGGTTATATGTATCTTCTTTTTCTTTGTCAATTTGGCCAGTGGTTTATTGATTTTGTTAATCTTTTCAAAAAACCAACTTCTAACCTTGTTGATTCTTTCTATTGTTTTTCTGTTTCAATTTATTTCTACTCTTATCTTTATTATTTCCTTTCTTCTGATGACTGTAGGCTTCTTTTGCTGCTCTTTTTCTATTTGTTGGAGTTGTAGGGTTAAGGCATTGGTTTTGGCTTTTCTTTTTTGATGTGTGTGTTTATTGCTAAAAATTGACCTTTGAGCACTGCTTTTGCTGTATCCTGATGGTTTTGGCATGTGTTTTCATTCTCTTTTGGTTCTATAGTTTTTTTTATTTCATTTTTTATTTCTTCTGTTACCCAGTGGTTTTTAAGCAGGGTGTTATTCATTTTCCATGTATTTTATTTTTTGTCTTCATTTTTCCTATTATCAATTTCTAATTTTACAGTGTTGTGATCAGAGAAGATGCTTTGTATTATTTCAATGTTTTTGCATTCATTGAAGCTCACTTTATGGCCTAACATATGGTTTATTCTGGAGAATGAGCCATGTGCACTGGAAAAGAATGTGTACTGTACTGTTGTTGGTTGCAGTGTTCTGTATATGTCTATACAATCAAGTTGATTGTGTTGTTTAGAACTTCTGTATCTTTGTTGAGTTTCTTTCTAATTGTTCTTTCTTCAAAAGTAGTGTGTAAAAGTCTCTTACTATTATTGTGGAATTATCGTTTTCATTTCTGTTACAGTTTGTTTCATGTAATTTGGAGCTCTTTCATTGGTGCATAGATATTTATTATGGTTATGTTCTCTTGGTGGATTGATCCATTAATCATTATATACTGTCTTTCTTTGTTTTTCATGCTGGTTTTTTCCTTGAATTCTGTTTTATCAGAAATTAATATTGCCACTCCTGCTCTTTTATGGTTATTGTTTGGTTGATATATATATTTTTTGCATCCTTTGATTTTTAGCTTGTTTTTATCTTTGTGTCTGAGGTATGTCTCTTGTAAGCAGCATATTGATGGGTCATGTTTTCTTATCCAATCTGCCACTGTCTCTTGACTGCTGCATTTAATCCATTTACATTCAGTGTAATTATCAATAGGTATGAATTTACTGCTCTCATTTTGTTGTGCTTTTTTTTTGGTGTTGACTGTTTGTTTCATACACTTTTCTGTACTGAGTTTTTTTTTTTTTTTGCTTGTTTATGGATTTTCTTTTCATTTCATTCATTGCAGTTAATTTTGTGTTTAGGAGTCTTTATGATTTTCTTCTTTTTTATTTTCATGAGTAAGTTTATTAATTTTTTAAGGTTACCCTGAAATTTACTTTTATCTTCCTAAGTTTAAAGCAGTCTGTTACATCTTGATATTACCTTGACTTCCTTTCCACATGGAGGTTCTGTAACTACACCATTTATTTCCCCTTTTTGTTTTGAAGTCATCGTCATTTACAGATTGATGTCTCTGGTTATCTCTTTTTAGTCTTGTAGCTTTCTTTTATTTCTCATAGTTCTTTATCTGGATTGGTATCTGGACTCTTTTTAGTATTTCTTGTAAGGTTGGTCTAGTTTTTACAAATTCCCTTGATTTCTGTTTATCTGGAAATGTCTTAGTTTTGCCATCATAACAATTTTGCTGGTTATGTAATTCTTGGTTGGCAATTTTTTTCTTTCAAGGTTTTATATATGTCATCCCATCGCCTTCCTTCCTGCAAGGTTTCTACCTAGACGTAAGGGTTTAGTCTTATTCATTCCCCTTTATAGATAACATTTCATTTTTCCCATGCTGCTCTCAGGATTCTTTCTTTGTTTTTGGTTTTGGAAAATTTGATTATGATATAGCTTGGTGATTTTCTTTTGGAGTCTATTCTATTTGGGATTCGTTGAAACTCTTGGATGAATATCTTCTCATCTTTCATGACATTAGGGAAGTTTTCTTCCAGCAAATCTTTGAAAATTCCCTCTGTGCTTTTTTTTGTTTCCTCTTGTTCTGGAATTCCAATTCACGCCTAAATTATTTCTTTTCATAGTGTCCTACATAACTCTTAGTCTTCCTTCATTTTTCCTCATTCTTTTTTCTGATTTTTCCTCAAACAAATTAGTATCAAGGTATTTGTCTTCTATTACACTCTTTCTTCCAATTCTTCAATTCTACTTCTATTTCCTTCCATTGAGTTATCTATTTCTGATATTTTATTTTATTAATCTTCTGTAATTACTGTTTTTTTGTATGATTTATAATTGTCTATTTTGTCATTTTGTTCTTATATTGTTTTTCTGAATTCTTCTAGGGCTTTGTTTGTTTTCTTTGGTTTTGTCTGTGTTGACCTTGATCTCTTTGAGGATCCTATACATAAGTCTTTTGAATTCCTTATTGGATAGTTGCATTACTATATCTTCCTCTAGAAGGTTTTTTGCCCCTTTATTTTTGTCACTTTGCTTGAGCCGTCTTTTTCTGCTTCTTTATATAGCTTGATATTGTCTGCTGTCTCCGCAGCATTAAGGTGTTATTCTATTTATTTATTTTGTTTGTTTTGTCATGATATGTCCATGTGGGCAGGTCAAATGTGCTTTGCTCATCGCTCATCTGGCAGCATGGGAGGGTTTGCCACCTGCTCCCAGGTAGATGGAGTAGCAGCAAGCAGGGCAAGCCCTCCTCACTGTTCACTACATGTGTGAGCTGGCTCAGGGTGTGCTGTGCAAGTGCTAACCGGCAGTGTGGGGATGAGCTTACTGTCATTTTCCAGAGAGGGTGGTGAGTGAGCGGCAGGGCAGTGGCTGTGGAACATGCCGGTGCACTCTCCAGTGGGTGAGTGGTGGAGTGGTGGCCAGGGTGCATTCAGGCACTCTCTCTGGCAGGAGGAGGTTGGGGTGGGCAGCCAAAGAGTCCTCAGGTACTCTCTCTGGTGAGAAAGGGGCAGGGCAGGTGGCCAGAGAACATTCTCTCTGTCCCTTGCCTGGTAGCTGGGGGGCAGTATACGAGACTGGTTGGAGGGGGAATGGAGGACCTTGTACCAAGGTCCCTGGTGGTTGGGATGGCAGGAATGAGAGGATTCATGCTTCTAATCACAAAGAGGGTGGGGAGAGGGGTACATACTCCTATGGTTGCCAGGCAAGTGTCCCTGGTCACCATGTACACCACCCACACAACTGATCAGGGACTATCACTGGTGGGTCACCCTGACTCCCGATCCTGGCTTTCTCCCTGCTCTGCATACATCAGGATCCCTAAAGTTCTCATCCTCCTTCCTGTACTTTCCATTCCTTAGCTCTAGTTCAGGTCCTGCTCACCTTGTCTCACTCCGGGTGTATCTACACAGTTTCTCTCTCCTACTGGGAGTTCCATGATATTGCCTTCCTGTGCTCCTCAGCCTGAGTCACTGCTGGCCTTGTTTCCAGATGCCCACGCTGTGCTGGACTGGCTGGAAAGGCACCTCCACCCTATTTCTCTCCATGTTCTCATTCAGTTTCTTCTTCCCATTGGTGTTTGATCTGATTCTTTATCCTTTCATTTGATGCTCAGGGTTCCAGGCTTTCACTTTATTTCTTGGATCTTTGCTGTAGGGGACAGCGTGGTGCATCTGACTAGGCCACCATCTTGGCTCATCCTCCCCATTATGTTTTTTAAGCTAAATGTGAAAGAATGTGAAAGGAAGAAGCAGGTGAGTTGTAGAAATAAATGCCAGATTTATTTCATTGCATTTTAAATCATTTTATGTAATGTATCCAGTGTTACTTAGCTCTGTAGCCAGATCAGAAAATCCCTTTGCCCCAGAAAGACAATGAAAAATGTGAGAGAGAAAGGAGTGAGAGACACTCATCCAAGTCTATCAATGAGGTCATTGGGAATCTTGTCCCAAATATATGTTTGTGATTATATCTTTTCATCTTCCATTGTAGGCAATCAGAAAAGGAACTGTGAAGTATATGAACTTGAATATCAGGCAGATTGCATTAGGGTGAAAGTTGTGTAATTAGTCAGAAGTAAGAGCTTTGAGTTTCAGTGTTCAATGAGAACTGGGAATACATATGTACATGCTTTCTTAGTATCCTAAAGGTATTCTGTAGGGTATAATTGAACTCATTTGAGATTCTGCTTTTCTTATTTTTTAAACATATACTTTAGCAACATAGTTTTATTTGGATCTCAGAGTAAATTTACTGTTACATCTATTACCATTAAGTAAAATTCTTCTTTCTGCTGAACTATTCGTACATAAATTCAGTGATATTAATTTATTTTGCTGTAGAAAAGCTTACCTAATAGACCTTACTGCATTCTATTGTGTGTGTGTGTGTGTGTGTGTGTCTGTGTCTGTGTCTGTGTTTCCTAGACAACTGTTTTATAAGCCCAGGAATCTTTACTTTTTCTTGACTGAATATATAAGTCAAATTCATGTCTATTAAGGTGAATTTCATTTATGAAGTTTGGACAATCAAAGATAAATTGTTTCACATTGGTAGTATTTAGATATAATGTTACGAAGGGGCAGAGAAGCATTAATTTGTTTTTCAGAACTCTTTTACAGCAAATTCAGAAATCAAAGGACCCCTAATAAAAACACACAAATATTCCTACTTCAGAAAGAGGCATAGATCATCTCCTAGTAACCAAAAGAAAAACAATATTTGCTCCAAAAATGCAAGTAAGATGGCATCTTAGTTTCCTAGTGTTGCTGGAACACAAGTACCAAAAGTGGGTGACTTTACAGAACAGACGTTTATTTTCTCATAGTTCTGGAAACTAAAAGTCCAAGTCAGGACCTTAGCCGTCAATTCCTTCCTTGTCAGTAGCCCTGGCGGTTCATTGGTTTTTGGTGATCCTCACATGGCATCTATCTTCCCCAGTATGTGTCTGAGTCTGTGTCTAATCTGCCCTTTCTGAAACTCATAATTAATTATGTTTTGACACGCCATATGTTGTTATGACCTCATTAACATAACAAAGAAACCCTATTTTCAAGTAGGATTACACTCACAGGTATAGAGGTTAGAATTCTGACACATATTTTGAGAGGACACAATTCAGTCCGTAACAGGATAGTAAGCTAACAACGGAAAATCTGCAGGAATAAAGAAGCAGGGGCAACAACCGAAGAAAAAAATCACTATCAGTGAAGACTGGAATGCCTGTGGAACTGATCTTTTCTGAAATGCCAATCCTGACCCTTTCCTCTACTACAGGTAAGATGCTAAGACCCATCTAGGCCTTAATAAAAATGTCTGTCCCTCTATCCATTCCATCTATTGCCTATCTTGCTTCCAAAGAAGTATTAGAACTCCCAACAATGAAAATTAGAGGAAACTAAAAACCAAACCCAAAACCGTCGCCGTCAAGTTGATTCTGACTCATAGTGACCCTATAGGACAGAGTAGAATTGCAACATAGGGTTTCCAAGGCTGTAAATATTTGTGGAAACAGACTGCCACATCTTTCTCCTGGAGAGCAGCTGGTGGGTTCGAACTGCTGACCTTTCACTTAGTAGCTGAACACTTTAAACATTGCACCACCATGGCTCCTAGAGGAAACGAGAGGAAAGAAAAAATGAGGGTAGAAAAAAAATGAGAATAGAGGTGGGGTTAGTACATAAAATGCATGCAGTAAGATTTGGTGGATTTGCTCGAGATGGACCACAATTTTGCCTCTAAAAGCTCTCTAGAAGCCAAGGCAAAGTGGGAAACATAATAAATTATATGATTCAATTGTACAGAAGATAAAACCGAACTAGTTGCTCAGTACTTTTCCAGGTACTGAGCACTGAGAAAAATATTTCCCATAAATAAGCCTCTGTGTAATGTCACAATAATGTTCTCTCAAAAACAGATCTTATAGTAAAGATATTTCATAGCACCATTTCTTTTAATATGCTAATGACATGATAAATCTTTAAAAGAAAATCTACAAACAGCCAAAATAAGGGTGTTGCCTGGCTAATTTAATAAAATGAACTGGATGCATAAATTAGATAGTACATTTTTTTTCCACAGAGTTTTTGGTCATATTGTGCAACTTGACTTCAAAGTATACCTGCTGAGAAGTTTAAGAAATTCATGCTTGTGACATGCACACTCCTATACTTTGACACTCAGTCATACTATGCATAAATTTGACAAGCACTTTTTAATGTTGAGAGGGCTAGGGAAGAAACATGCCTTATTAGACATATATTTTTGGTAGATTATTTTATTTGAATTTTTAAATAAATAGAATTTGCTTTAAAATAATTGTGTATGAAGGATAATCCATTAACTGACTTTACTGAACCATTAAATCAAACCTTACATATAATTATAAACATAGCATACAAGCGTGAGTTTAACTCTGAATACTAAGTCTGCTTCACGAAGAGAGTTTGTAAATATTGTCTAGCTATGGATGACTAGATCAGTATGTCATTTCTGCTATTGAAAAACTGTCCTCTGCTCTCCTTTTCTATTAAATTTGTATATGTGTCCTCAGAGGATTTAGAATCCCCTATAATCAGGAGATATATATATATGATGCACAGTGCTTATACATTTGGCTGCTAACCAAAAGGTCGGCAGTTCGAATCCACCAACTGCTCCTCAGAAACGTTATGGGGTAGTTCTACCCTGACCCATAGGCTTTGAATCGGGATCAACTCCACAGCAAAGGGTTTGGTTTTTTTTTTGGTTTTTTTAATTAGTAGAAGGAGCCCTGATGGTGAAGTGGATAAGCACTCAGCTACTCACCAAAAAGTCGGCAGTTGGAACTCACCGGCCACTCTGAGGGAGAAAGATGTGGCAGTCTGTTTTCATAAAGATTTACTGCCTTAGAAACTCGATGGGGCAGTTCTGCTCTGACCTATAGGGTCGCTATGAGTTGGAATTGCCTTGATGACAATGGGTTTGGTTTGATTTGGTTTGGTTTGTACTTAGGAGTCCCTGGGTGGTGTGAATTATTAAGCATTCTATTACTACCTGAAAGGTTGGTGGTTTGAACCTACCCAGAGGCACCTGGGAAGAAAGTCCTGGTGATCTGCTTCTAGAAGGTCACAGCTTTGAAAACCCTATGGAGCAGTTCTACTCTCATGGGTCTCCATGAGTTGTAATCAACTCCACGGCAACTAGTTTGGTTTGATTTGGTGTTGTACTTACTCAGTGTCCAGGTATGATATTACCAGAGTCCTGTGGTTTTGGTGGTAAGTCAAGATAAGCTCTTTTCTTTTCCTGTATACTTTCTTTCTCTTGCTTTTGCAGTTTCTTATGTAGCTGCACTTTCTGGACAATGTGGTAAATCCCTGCTGAGGCTACTTCTCTCTTTTGAGCACCTCTTTCCACGTGTTTGGTTTCCATCATGCTGTCTTTGCTTTTCCATGTCCTTCTGATGCCACCTGTCCTGGCACTCATGCTTCATTTTTTTTGCCAGGTGTCCCCCAAGGGGCAAGCCTCAAGCTACTGTTCCCATGCAGTGACCTGACCTTTTGCACACCTTTTCTGTTGAGATCTGTTTTATGGTTTTCATTGCAAGAGGTTCTCAACCCCAGGAACCTCAGTGTTCATGGAAGAAATCTCTGAATTCTTAGTGAGAGCCAGCAAGAAAACAACTGCCCTCTCCCTGGGATTCCAGACAACTTTCTACATATGCTACTTTCCTTTGTCATTCATTTGACGTGCTCATGTCACAGCTATAACGTAAAATGAAAGCAGCTGTCTTTCCCTAGAACTGTGCAGACATCAGAGCAACTTTGATACTTAACATGGACTCGATGTGTGTTACACATGCATTTGTTCAGTTTCAAGAAGCGAATACTCAGAAACACACAGAGAAAAGAATTCTTGATCAGGATTCTCTCAAGGCAGCACAGATTCATCATCCACATCCTAGAGTCCTTAATCCATCAGAGAAGGAATGAATTACCATCAGCAACAGTGTGCTCAGGATTAATCACTCTTCTGAGATCACCTGAGGAATTTCTTTTCCAAACAGTCATGACAATCAATTTTATGATCTGTTTCTGTCTCCATCAATACTGGTATAACAGCTTTCATTTTAAGAAGGAGGCAATCATTGAAGTATCTACCTTCATGAAGCAACCTGAAAATATAAGGAGTTAATAGGATACCCTCTGAAATATGTAAGAAACACTGTACTATTTTTACTATGACAATTAATTACATATATTGGCCATCCACTACACAAACATTCTATTGACACATGCTGTCAAAAATGACAAAAATATTGGATCACTATTGGCCATTATTTCAATTCTGAGCAATGTTGTGATGAGGAATGTAACTCCTTGAGTGTCAGTCAGGCACATTTGGGTAGTTCCTTCACATGTTCAGGGCACATGCATACTAATTAGTTTACTGAGAGCAGAGTAATTCTATGGATGAGGTTCCCTTAACTCAGATAATTAATTGCAGTTCCCAAAACTATCTGGCACCCAGAGAGCAGCTCACACGCTGGGAAGAGCCAGATCATATAAGTAGGGTAAGGCCTATAAAACAATCAAGAGAAATACGGTACCATCACCCCATCGAAAAACTGAAACCTTCACAAAAAGATAATTCAATCCATTATCTTCTTTTAGAAACAGCATTCAAAATTGGTAGGTATGGTAAGAAGAATAAGTAAAGAATGGATTTTTTTTAAAAAGGAATTATGATTAATAATAACATATATATGTCATTTTTTCTTCTAAGTGCTTCACAAATAATAGTTACTTTAATTCTCACAAATTCCCATGAGGGTGATGCATTGTTATTATTCCCATTTTACAGGTAAGCAGATTAAGGCAGAGAGAAGTTAAGCAACTTGTCCAGTAAATTATCCAAGGATGTACCTCAAGTAACTGGCAAAGCTAAGTTTGAACTTGGTAGTCTGAATCTCGAATTTGTGCTCTTAACTGCTACGCTACAATTTTTATTAAAAAACAGAAAATAAAAAACAGCCTAATAGGCATAAGCTGCACACGATTCTGAAAACATTGTGGTTTTAATGTTTTGACATTTATAAAGTTAGAGAGTACTGATGATAATACTAATAGTAGTTCAGATTATTGAGTACCTACTATGGGTGGAGTATTTCACGTACATCCTTTCTAATCTTAACAGTAATCTTTCAAAGTAGTTAGGTGATCTATTTATACTAAAGAACTTCAGAGAAGTGAATCAATTGCTTAAGGTTTTGTAGCCAGTATATGGCATCACTTGGGTTTAAAGCCAGGTCTTTCTGGGTTTCGTGATCTTACGTATTCTATGCTAGGATCCCTCTCACTTAAGACTTAAGATTGATAAAAAGAATAACTGGGATCCATATTCCATCTAAGTCTTAGCACCACCAATACAAGCTTATCAATTAGATTTGAAAATAAACATAATGTTAAAAAAAAAAAAAAAAAAGCATGAGACTGAAAAATAGGATGAAGATTTTTGTTTAAGTTGCATTAACCTTTAGCCAGCATGGACTAGTGAAACAAGTAAATGGAAATTGACCCACCATTCCAATTTAAGCTAATGCCATATTTCTTTAAGAATAACTTCCAGATGCTGGCCTGGATGTCCATTTTGTTATTTCTGGCAAAGTAAACATTTTTGCATTTTGCCAGCCTGAGAAAGCAGAATCTATTAATCAGTACCAGCCATGATTTGTTCTTTCAGCATAAAAGCGGACATTTTCTTCAGAATGCTTTCAGTTATAACCATCTTTTTCTCCATTTCTGTCTGCAAGGGTACACATTCATATTCCTACCAGGAACTGTGTCAAAGTTTAGTGCTAGTCTTTTAATTTAGTGAATTAATTGTCATGAATCGGTGAGTGGCATACTCCTTGGGGAACACAGTAGTCCTTCTAAGGCAATGGTTCTCAAACTTTCATATGTATCAGAATCACCTGGATGGTTAATGAAGCCCACAGAAGCCCAGGCTTGTTGAAGTAAAACTGGGCCTGGGTCTTTGTATTTCTACCAAGTTACCAAGTTATTCTGATACCAAGTGAAGTTTGAGAACCGCTGTTCTAGGGCTCATATCAGACCTGTGTTCGTTTGATTCTCAAAGCTGAGCTAATTAAGTTTCCCAGATTCAGGTCTCCCTCCTCTACCCAGACCCTGAACTGAAGCAATGGAATTTAGTAGAAGTCACCCTTCCAGATCCAAATGGCCCCTGTGCCAGCTTCTGTGTCACAACTTCTCCTGTCCATGTACCCAGTTCTCAGTCCTGAGCTTAGGTTCTCATTTCCTTAGTACTCCTGGAAGTCATCTGGACACGGGAGTCCTTCTTCACGTTGCCAGTTCTGTGGCCAGAGTTGTATCTTGTTCTGGTCAGTCCTCCTGCCTGGGTCCTGAAATATATTCAGTGAAATCCATTACCAGATAAAAACCTGTTAATGATCCAACCAGTCCACTTGCTTTTTGAACACCACCTAATTCAGTGGTTCTCAAACTTTGGTTGGAGTGATAGGCAGCCTCTAAAATGGCTCCTAGTATTCCCACATGTGTATAATTCCTTCATGTTGAATGAGGGCTGGGCTCGCTGATTTACTTCTAATGGATAAAAAATGGCAGAAGGGATGGGATTGATAAGTGATGGGAAGATAACTTGTTAAATGAGGTTATAAAAAGACTGTGGCTTCCATCTTGGCCACGTTCTGTCACATTCTTCCTTGGATCACTCACACTGGGAGCATACAGCTGCCATGTCATGAGGCAGCCCTATGGAAAGGCTTACCTAGCCAAAGACCAACTGCCATAAAACAAGTTGTTGTAAGAAACCAGATAAGTCTTACGTGAGCCTAAAAATCCCATTGGACAAGTTAAGCCAAGAGTCAGTGTTAACAGGCTCAATGAGAAGTGCTCACCTCTAGTTCTCATTTTATGGAAAGAGATGTCCAAAAGAACAAATCATATTAAATTTACAGCAACTGCCCACAAAACAAGTTGTTAGAAGAAATAAGATTAAGAGAAATAAGATAAACTTTATGTGAGCATAAAAATCTGTTATGTGTATCTGCTGAGACCTCTTCTGGCTTATTCTTAAATACATATTGCCAACCTCCTGATTTCATACAAAGAGTATCGCTGGTTAAGAGCAAGGGACAGAGAACAAGAATACTGAAACACTGTCTTTCTGAGGAGTTATTGAAGTTCATTTGGCACTCATGTGTCTTGGAACAAGAGAGCAATGTTAAAACCGTGACCACACAGAGAGGACTGTAGAATAAAAATAAAGTATAACATATTGGGAATTATAATAACTGAGCCACAAACTTACCAGAGAAGGAAAAGAAGTTCCAAAACTGTGATGATATTGCACAGAACCCAACTTGTGGTTTCTAAGAAAAACATCCTAACATTTTTCATGTGTAACCAACTTTATAATCAAGTAATCTCTAAACCAAAACTCGTTGCCCCCAAGTTGATTCCAACTCATAGCAACCCTATAGGACAGAGTAGAACTGCCCCATAGGGTTTCCAAGGCTGTAAATCATTAAGGAAGTAGACTGTCACATCGCTGACCTTTCAGTTAGCAGCCAACCTCTTAACCTCTGCACCACCAGGGCTACTCAAGTAAACTCTAAACCCCCCAAAATTGTCATTTTAGACTAACATATTTTAAATATATGTTTATGTGTGTATGTGTGTATATACATTTATTTAATTTGTTGCAGGCTTAATTTAATTCTAAAATGTGCTTTTAAGTTTTCACATATAGCAATTGAGCAATCTTTTTTAAGATACTAGCCAAAATTGTATTATTATTTGTTTATTTGTTTCCATGTATAAAAGCTAAATTTTATGGAAATACAAATTCTTATTTCCTGGCTGAATCCCAAGTGTCTTCTTGAGAACAGAACAGAGCAAAGTTTCCTTCTGGGTCTTTCTCACTGCTGAATATCAAGGTACTCCTAGTATTCATCCATTGCAATAAGACAAATGGTTCCAAAATGACAATTGAAACAAAATCCTTTTTGAGTTAGTGAATAACTTCAAGAAAGCAAACGAGATGCTTTTGAAAATGGTTTTGATTTATTTAATTCACAAGAGCACAGTGTAGCACCCGTAATCCCCTCGCTCTTAAAATTTTACTTCTAAACTCATAGTCTTTTCTATATTCATAGATTGTCTTTAAATTAATGAGATGCTATTGTAAAGACTATTTTTAACTTGGTTTTCTTCTTTTTCAAATATATATCTCACATCTTTCCATGTCATTAAATGTATGATGTTTCATTCTCTGATGTCTTATTACTTATTTAGACTGTTTTCTCCTGTTGAACACTTAAATGGCTTCCAGTTTTTCAATAAGATAAACAAACTCCAGTAAACATCCTCATGGATAAATCTTTGTACATATCTATTACTACTTCTTTAAAATAAGCTTCTAAAAGTGGAATTGGTAAACCAAAGGCAGAATATTTATAAGGCATTGAAACATATTGCCAAATGACCTTCCAAGAAGTTTTTAACAATTTACTTCCCTATTAGCTGTGTAGAGGAATGCCCCTTTCCTCATACCCTAGCTAAAAGTACTTTGTTGTTGATGTGGTATGTTTGTTTTCTTTGATTTTGGCTAATTTAATAGAAGAAAATGTAATCTAAATGCTATTAGTTAATATTTCTTAAACTATCAGTAATTCTGAGCATTTAAAAATTATAAACATCATTTTTAGTGGCTTCATAGTATCCCCATCCTAAGAATATACTAAAATTATTCAACCATTCCTCATTTTTTACTTCAGATTTCCTCTAAATAGTCCCTATGGTAATGTTGCAGTTAACCTTTTGACAAAGCTGTAATTTTAAATTATGTTTATTCTCAGAGTAGATTTCCAGATGAGAAAGAAATAGATCAGGCCAAAAAACCCCACTGCCATCGAGTCAATTCCAATTCACAGTGACCCTATAGGACAGAGTAGAACTGCCCCATAGGGTTTCCAAGGCTATAAATCTTTAGGGAAGCAGATTGTCACCTCTTTCTTCTGAAGAGTGGTTGATGGGTTCCAACTGCCAGCCTTTCAGTTAGCAGCGGAGTGCTTTAACCACTGTGATACCAGGGCTCCTGAATAGAACAAAGAGTACTGCTAAGTTGCTTTTAGAAAGACTTTACTAATTTATCAGCATGGGATAGCCTTTTTTAAAAAATGCTTGCTAATTTAAAAGACAAGAATGGTATTTAGCTGTTCCGATTTTCTCTGAAGTTTTTTTTTAATATATGCTAGCACTAGACATTTATTTCCCCTTCTATGAAACCTTTTAATATTTTTATACTTTGTTCTATTTATTGTAACTTTAATGTTTTTTAAATCAATATATTAAGAATGCCACTTGTCTGTCACATTTATTACATACTTTCATCTGGTTTTTAATTTTCTATAACTTACTGTCTAAATATACTAAATAAACAGCAATCATTTATTTTGTAAGGTTTATAAAATATTTTTCTTCATAAAATATAGATTGCAAAATTAGAAACAAAAAAAAACAAACAGACAAGCAAACGTATTTATTCATTTCCCTTACTTGATGATTCTGGCATGAGATTTCCTTGAAAATTACATCTAAAGTAGATCAAAAGTTGAAGCAAAAACCCATCCATTAAGGGAGAGAAAGTGGTGAAAGAACTGTATAAGTAATTTTATTCTTGTGAAAGTCAGGTTAGAAATAGAGTATATTTTCCATCATCATAGACCATGACATTCATAGGGAGAATATTTATTACTGTCAAATAGGTTATACAAAGACAAACTTCCATTAAACACAGCAGAATAAGAAGTTTTAGAATTAAAAACAAGGTCAACAAAAACTAATGGCGTTAATTCTTATGAAAGAGAGAGAGACAGGCTCTAGAAATTTTGAAGAATCAGAATATTTTTAGCTAACCAAATAATGGGGTCTTGTGATGAAGAGATGAAACGGAAGGTAAGACGTACAAGATCTGGAGGAGTTATGGTTCTGTCAGAATCCCCTATCCAAGATACCAACAGGAGGCCATGATGATAATCACTGTGGGAACCTCTGAGATAAGGATTTATCTCCAAGAATAGCAATAAAAAGCTGACAAGTACAATTTAATTATGATGGAGTAGGTCTTGAATAACTGTAAATCTACTACTGGAGTCTGTATAAAAATTAAGATGCAGGAGTATATGTTTTAATTTATAGGATTCTTCTTTGGACTGCTTATAAATCAAAAGAATAGTAGAAATTTCAAGGACAAAACACATGTTCTGCTCAATTTCTGAGGCCTTGTTAAGTGGGTCAGGTTTTTCTTTGATTCCACTAACTCAGCCAGTCAGAATTCTTGGGCTGACCTATTTCTATTATTTGTTATGTCCACACTCACTAAGGCCTAATGAACAGCTATCACAGTGTAGTGATATGGTAGAGACTCCTAAGACATTTAGTTGCAGAATCTGTGAAAAGGATCTTGCAAACCTACTTAATAAATAGCCCTTACTATGGAAAATAATATTGTTATGGATTGAATTTTGTCCCCCAAAAATTATGTGGTGTAAATCCTCACCCTTATACCTGTGGAGGTAATCCCGTTTTTGTTCAGGGGTTTCTTTGTTATGTTAATGAGGCCATGTCAGTGTAGGGTGTGTCTTACCCCAATCATTTTTGAGATATAAAAGAGCAGATCAGGTACAGAAGAAAGCAAGCACAAATGGAGATGATTGATACCACATGGGAATCACCAAGAAACCAAGAAGAGAAGCTGAAAGAGACAAGGATTTTCCCACAGAACAGGCAGAGAAAGATTTCCTCTAGAGTCAGTGCCCTGAATTTAGACTTCCAGCCTCCTAAACTGTTTGTTAAATTCACCCACTTGTGGTATTTCTGTTATAGCAGCACTAAGAGACTAAGACAAATATGTAAGCAGGTATGAGCTGATAAATTGCTATTCTGTGATACACTACTAAATTATTTTACTTAAACTTTCACAAGTATAAGAAGTAGGTCTTATTATGATCCTCCTATCCTTTTTAACCAATGAAGAGACTGATTTTTCTTGATATAAGGAATTTTTTTTTAATGAATAATTTATTTTCCTCCTTTTCAAAGGAAAATGTTAATATATAAGTCCAAAGATGGTTAATGGTTTTCTTAGGTTACATTTGAAATGAATGCCTGAACATGCATGTCATTGTTTTTAAATTTGAACAAATACTGATAAAAATGACAGCCCAGTCCTAATTCTTATTCCTTGCCTCATAAAAGTCTTTTAAATATTTTTCCTTGGTAATAAAATAACCACATGACAAGGGATTCTGTTAGTGCAGGAGCCTAGGGAGAGGCTATATTATAAAAGTGGGGCTTAAGGGTTTGAGGTATGCAGAAAACTCAAATGGGGGCGGCTGCCTGCTTCTCAGATACTTGAGGATTTGACATTCCTTCCCATCCCACTTCACCAGTCTGCTCTAGTATAATACAATCCTATATTTCTGATCACAGTGATTGGTCTAAGGCTGTTATGGATCTAGTCGTGTCCCCCAAAAAATATGTGTTGGAATCCTAACCTCTATACCTGTGGATAGAATCCTGCCTGGAAATGAGGGTCTATAAGTTGCAGTGGACTGGATGGTAGTGGGTTGGGTTGGGTTATGTTAATGAAGCCAGTCAGTGTAGGGTGTGTCCTAAACCTAATCACTTCTGAGCAGCGTAGTCACAAAGACAAGCATACATAAATTGGGGAAGATGGGTGTCACATGAAGATCACCGAGGAACTCAGGAAAGAAGCTGAGATGAGGATCTTCGCCCATAGCTGACATAGAGAGAGCAGAGCATAGTGCTGGGTTGGAGCAGTTGTTAGAGAACTAATGTGTGTGAGTTTTGCTCATAGTTATGAATCACATTTGTGTAACTCCTAATAATAAACATTTTGCTCTAACCCCTGCCGCTTCTGGAGTGCAAGCTAATCCTGGAAGAGTTAAGTCTAGACCCAGCATCCCCCTACCATTCTGTCTCTTCTTTGACCTGGTATTAGGGCCAGACCACAGATCCCTTCTCCTTCCTGAGTGGGATGTGTGTGCGTGTGTGTGTGTGTGTGTGTGTAGAGGGAGTGAGCATAAGGGGGAGAAGAATATATTCCCTTCTATCCCAGAGGATTGATCACTAAAGTCTTCATACAAATTGAATGGCCTCATCCCCAGGGTTCTGGATGCCATGATTCCAGGCTGTTTTTCTAATGCAAAGAAAAGACTCTTCTACACATTCCTTCTATGACAGGTTTGCCTGATCTGGATAGACATAACTCAGAAGGGCCATAACAATCTGCTCAAAGGTGACCAATCTGGGCGTATGCTGAGAGTAGCTTCTTTCCATGAAGAAGAGAAAATGAGTTACTTTCTGATAAAATGCTTTTACAATAAGAGTCCCCATCTCAGTACAATTTCAGATTGTACACAGAGAAATCATTAAACATCCCTTTCAACTGCTCTTTACTGTAAGTTGGCATTTGTCCATTTTGTGATGCAGAGAAAATCTTTTCAACAGTGTGTTTTAAATCACATAAAATTACACTGCTGGTCCTGGAGATATATGCCTGAGAGAAAAGAATACCCCAGGGATGGCTGGCACACTCACCACAAATTCATCCCCCTAGTATCCATCCCTCTCCCTTCTTCCCATGCTTTCTTCCACCCTTCCTTCGCTAATGACCCTAAAGGACCAAGGCAGCCTTGCACCACATGGAAATGTTTAGGCAGCGGAATAAAAGAGATTGAATTTTGAGATCCTGGACAATCAGGCTGAAAACTGTCCTCATTTCTCAATAATGTAAGCACAAGAAGCATGAAAATCCACTCTAGACGGCGCTCCTTTGGGGCAGGACGTCGCCGTAATACTTCTGCACGCTGCACACTGGGAACAGGTTACAAAAGAAGATAAGCCTGTGTTGCATTAAAAGTCATTTTCCCTGTGTGATGAAGCTTTGAGTACAAGGCCAGGTGCTTTTCTGAAATCATTTAGTCTTTATATTTTTTTAAACAAATTAAACAAAAATCCTTTTAATAGTTTTGCTTTAATTGGGCTTACGTGAAATTAGAGTAAAAGCACATATTAGCTGTCAATGAATAAGGAGTTATATTTTTTCTTGTCTACTCTCTGGCACTTTTTCTACCCCAAAATAAAAAAAATTAGAAATGACAGAGGAAGGTTTAGTTTTACCTCACCCTACTTAGTTCTCTGTGTTGCCTTTTTCCCTATAATTACCCTCAATTTATCTTTTTTACTAATTGCCATTATAAATGTTGACGGTTTTGCTAAAATCTTAGTCTTCAATAAATGCACTGTACTTAAAAATTCTTTAATGTAGGAGAAACCTTTAAATTCAAGTTCATTGGTAACAAGAAACTTCTGTATACCACAAGAACCATTTCTGTTAAAAAATGTTTTTTTCAATCTTGTTCATTAAGTTAATAAGCCCTGCATTTTCATTCAGCAGATATGAAAAAAATGCTAATATGAAAAGATAGATGAGCTAGTTTTTAAGGCCAGGCAAATTTTAAGACACACAGAGCCATTTCTATCTTTGAAAAAAAAATTTCCATGGAAATTTTACATGGAAAATTATTGCTTTCTCTGTTCCCTTTCTCAATCCATATCCATAGGGGGCTCACTCTATCTGTGGGACTTATTTCAAACTATAAATGTGCTTAAGATCCAGAGGCCCTCAGGGGCCCTGAGTGACGCCGTTATAGAACTGATGATGTTAATAAGAATAAAATTCATAAAAGTTCCTTGACCTGGTTTTTATATACCTAAGCAAAATATTCAATTTTTTTTTTCAGATAAGAATTTATCGTCCATTAGCATCCCCTTTTTTGGCCTATATGTTCAAATATGTGAACATAGATAGCTTTAGAGCTATCTACATATATATACACAGCTTTTTTTTTTCTGATGTTGTCACATAATATTGAATCATAAATGTATTCTATAGCATCCTTGCCCTCCATCAAAATTCACTTTAATTTTCCTGATCTGGACTGTAAATTTCTGTTCCCTATAAGTAAAGAAAATTAAGAAGTTGCAATAAATTTGTTCCTAATAACTTATTTCAACTTTTTTGATTGTTTTTTTAATTTAATAATTATTTAGTTGATAAGAGAAGAATATGTGCTTACATACATGGTTTTATTTGTGAAATAATGTCCTATAAATTTAAAAACAAGAATTTTATTTCAATTATCTTTACGGTTTATGTTAATTAAGTGCCACAAATTCTTAGAGGTAAAGGATTAAAGAGATGATGTCTACATTTGGCTTAACAGTAGCTATATGGTTCATTAAGGAGCCCTGGTGGTGCAGTGGTTAAAGCACTCAGCTGCTAACCTAGAGGTTTGCAGTTCACACCCACCAGCTGCTCCGTAGAAGAAAGACGTGGCAGTCAGCTTCCATTAAGATTTACAGCCTTGGAAACCCTATGGGAAAGTTCTTCTCTGTCCTACAGAGTTACTATGAGTCAGAACGGACTCCCCAGCAGCGGGTTTATATGCTTGATTAAGGAGCCCTGGTGGTGCAATGGTTAATCATTTGGCTATTAATCAAAAGGTGGCAGTTCAAGCCCACCAGCTGCAGAAGAAAGATGTGGCAGTCTTCTTCTGAAAAGATTTACAGACTTGGAAACCCTATGGGGCGGTTCTACTCTGTCCAATAGGGTTGCTATGAGTCAATATCTGCTCAACTGCAATAAGTTTGGTTTTTGGTTTATGGTTAACCAAGCAATCCACAGTAAACTAAACTGATAATGAAAAAGCTGAACTCATTGTAACCTAACACTAAACAAACAAAATGACTATAAGAAATTAGAGATGCTAACCCACTGAAGACCAAGAAGATTCGTGAAACAAGTTGTAATTTCAGGAAATTGGGAATCCCAAAGCTCTCTGAGTATCTGTAGTAGTTTTACAATGTAGTTTGGCAACCATACTCTGAGACAAGTACTCATCCTCCTCAGTTGAATATATCTCCCTTAATTACCCTTAGGTGTAAGTAGGGTGCCTTTACTAATACAAACAAATGAAATCTTAACTACTTTTACTTTATTGGCCTATATGAATCAAAGAAAAGACTTCAATTTTTGGAATCAAGGCCCATATTTTGAAAATCAAAAATATCAAGTCCTCACATTAATCCATTCCACTTTTTCCTGTCTCTCTCAACGGCAGTTTACTTCATGGTTGTGATTTGACCCTTTCTCTGAATCAAACTATCCTATAGCTCATTGCTTTAAGGACCTACTCTTTTAATATAAAAAATAAATTATTCTGAGAATACTAATTAATAATGCTGGCTTATCATATTGTCCTCCCCAGGTGATAAATATATGAGAGACAACTTCTGAGGACTTTATTTTCTTTTAGGGGAATTTAGTGCTATTATCAAAAGTAATAAATTGAATGGTAAGATATCAGGTATAAGGATAGAATAGTAGAAAGATATCTTTTGTTGAGAAAACATTTCCTGTCCTTGAATTACTGCATATAGACTAAAAGTTACTTTATATTTATTTCTTGACTTAGTCACCGTATCAATATAATAGCTAATAGATTCCTGATATCATTGCAAAAGGAACTTAATATTCTTTTGGTGGAGGTTCCTCTTACCTAACATTCTCTAGCATTGATTTCATAGATTAAAATTTATAATTAGTATATTCTTTTTTTATTTAAAAGCAACTAGTGCAAATGATTAATGTGCTTGGCTACTAACTGAAAGGTTGGTGGTTTGAGCCCACTCAGAGGCTCCTCAGAAGAAAGGTCTGGTGGTCTACTTCCAAAAAGTCAGCCGCTAAAAACCTATGGAGCAGAGTTCCATTCTGACACACGTGGGGCTGTGATGAATGGGAATGAACTCGAAGTAATTGTTTGTTTGATTGTTTGAAGTTGAACTATCTTAATATTATCCTAGGTAGAATATATGGGGCAAAATGCATGGGATTAAACCTCAGCTTGTTCACTTATTGGCTTTTTTATCTTTCCAATGTTTTGTTTCAATGAAAAAAAAATCCACACTATTATTAGGGCTGTTGTAAAAATTAAAATGAGATTCTGTATGTGAATACATTTGTATATTGTGAAGACCATAAAAGTGATTATGCTTATCATTATAATCAAGATTTCAACATTATGTCTACTACATTGTTAATCTATTTTTGTTGTTGCTGTTTCTGTGACAATTCTGCCTTTACAAAAATTTTGACACTCAGCTCCCTCTGGTTAATTACCTCTTCTTTTTTTTTTTTTTTTGCTTTTCTATAATTTCTTTTATTAAACTTTTTATTTTGAGATAATTAGAGTCATGTGGAATTGTGAGATGTAATACAGAGAGCGCCTGTGTATCCTTACCCAGTTTCCCCCAATGGTAACGCTACAGTACAAAATTACAACAGGATATTGACACTGATACAATCTACCAATCTTGCTCAGATTTCTCCAGTTTTACTTGTACCTGTGTAGGTATTTAGTTCTATATAATTTTACTACACGTGTAAGTTCATTTACCCAGCACCACAGTCAAGATACAGAACAGTTCTACTGCCACAAGGATTTCTGCTGTTGCCCTTTTATAATCACATCCATCTCCCATCTGTCCTGCTTCCTCCCCTCCCCCTGCCATAACCTCTGGCTACTGCTATTCTTGTTCTTCACTTATAAAATTTTGTCTTTGAAAAAACTGTCATATAAATGGTGTCTTATGGCATGTAACCTTTTGGGATTCGACTTTTTTCACTTAGTATAAGTCCCTGGAGAGTCATTCAAGTCATTGTGTGTATCAGTATGTCATCCCATCCCTTTTTATGGCTGAGTAGTATTCCATGGTATGGATGTACCAAGTCTGTTCAACCATTCACTCACTGAAGAATATCTGGGTTGTTTCCAGTTTGGGGCTATTACAAATAAAGCAGCTATAAACATTTGTGCACAGGTTTTGTTTTAGACATGCATTTTCTTTTCTCTGGGATAAATAAATAAGAGTGAAATTCATGGTCTATTTGTTTAGTTTTATAAGAAATTGCCAAACTATTTTCCAGAGTGGCTATAGCATTTTATATTCCCATGGATGAGTGGAAGTATGTGACTGGCATTCCCACCAACATTTGGTGTTGTCACTATTTTTTATTTCATTTTAGCTATTATGCACACACACACACACACACACACACACACACATACATTTTATTTTAGCCACTCTGATAGGTATGTAGTAATATCTCACTGTGGTTTTAATTTACATTTCCTTAATGGCTAATGATGCTGAACATCTTTTCATGTATTATTTGCCATTTGTATGCCCTCTTTAGTGAAACATTTATATCATTTGCCCATTTCTAATTGGATTGCTTATTTTTTTTTTACTGTTGAGTTTTAAGAGCCCTTTGTATATTCTAGATACTACTACTTTTTCAGATAAGTGGTTTGCAAATATATATTTTCCCAGTCTGTTACTTGCCTTAATATCTTCTTGTTGTTTGCAGGACAAAGGTTTTTGACTTTGAGGAGCCCCAATTTATCAATTTTTTTTATGAATCTAAATTTTTTTATGAGTTTAAAATCTCTCTGTGTGGTCCTACAACCCAAAGATTTTTTCCTATATTTTTCTATAAGTTCCATAGTTTTCGATTTTACAGTTAACTCCTAGATCCATTTTGATTTAATTTTTTTGTATGTTTTTGGTGACCCCAACGTGACTTGAACATTGATTTGATTTTTGTACGAGATGTGAAGTTTAAATAAAAGTTTGCTTTTTTGCCCATGGATGTTCAATTGCTCCGGCACGAATTGTTGGAAAGACTATCCTTCCTCCACTAATTGTTTTGCACCTTTGTCAAAAATCAGTTGCCCATATTTTTGTGGGTCTATTTCTTGGTTCTCTATTCTGTTACATAGATTTATATGTCTATTCCTTCCATCAATACTATAGTGTCTTGATTACTATCACTAAAAAGTAAGCCTTGATATCAGATAGAGTGATTCCTCACACTTTATTTTTCTTTTTCAAGATCTTTTTGGCTATTCCAATGCCTATGCCTTTCTATATAAATTTTAGAATATATTAACCTATGTCTACAAAAAACTTGTTAGAATTTTTATTGGAACTGTATTTAACCTATAGATCTATTTGGAGAAAAATTGACATCTTTATTATTTTTAGTCATCCAATACATGTCTTTCCATTTATTTAGCTCTTCTTTGATTTTTTTCATCATTATTTTGTAATCTTCATGTACATGTTGTTTTTCTTTTTAGATTAATTAATACCTAAGTATTTCATTTTTATTTGGATCAATGATAAATTATACTATGGCTTTAATTTTGATTTCCATATGCTCATTGTTAGTTTATAGAAATATGATAATTTTTTTATGTTGATTTTGTATCTGCAACCTTGCTGAATTCACGTATTAGTTCTAGGAGCGTTTTTTAATATTTCTTGGGATTCCTTACATAGACAACCATGGCATCTGCAAATAGGGACAGTTTTATTTCTCTTGCTTCAGTCTGAATGCTTTTTATTTATTTTTCTTGCCTTATTGTAGTGGTTAGAACTTCCAACACTATGTTGAATAAGTGTAGTGAAAGTAGACATCCTTGCCTTGTTCATGAACTTAAGAGAAAGCATTCAGGTTTTTTATGTTTTTAAACATCCACAGGCACAGGGGGTGAATGTAAGAGTTTCTATGGTGTTGTTTGTAACTCTGATTTAAGGGTCTGAAAACAAAAGTGGCCTCCAAAACAGACGAGTGAACGAAGCCACAGCAAATGTAGGAGACAAAACCCTGAGCTCTAACCAGGAGTTAGAGAAGGTATCAATGAGAGAATGTATCAAGGTGAATTATAATAACTAATTTGATGACTATGGAAGAGAGTAAAATATGCTATAAATATGCATCTAAATGTATTAATGATATTCCAAGTTTAAATCGAGGGCTGTCAGGTAAATTAGGACACTCATAGATGAGATAGTTACACGGTAGCTGTTAAATAGAAAAAAGTTATATATATATATATAAAAAAATGTTAATAATCATAAAATACACAAATATGCAAATATACACACACATGCACTCACTTATAGAATATATATTATGTAGATACTGAGGATCAAGAGATTTTTTCTATATCTCTTTATCTGAAACTACATAAGAAAAATTCAAGTGCAGTTCTACCAAATAGTATATAGAAGGATTGGGGAAGGGGTATGAGCAGGTGTCAGTAGATATAATCAAATGTGAAAATTTACAAACAAGTGTAACAAATACTCTTGGAAATACTATCAATGGAAATACATTGGATATCCGTTACATGTGCAGCTGTATAGCTCTAAATATTGGCTCTTGATGGAGATTAGTGAAATGATTTACTCTGGCTCGTTTGCAAACGTGTAATTTTCAAAAAGTAAGTTCTCCTTTTTTGCTTTAAAGGAGTGTATTTTTAGTGTAGGCAAAATATCCAAACGTGTAAAACACAAATTATGCTTATTGAAAGTAAGACAGTCACAATCTCCTAGTTTTCCACGTGAATTAGATAAATATGTATTTGGTAGTTAACAATTCTCCTGAAAATAGGGTTACATTTTAGAAGAGCGATTAAGTAGTCCAATGCTCAAAGAGTGAGATAACATTTTGAAATCAACCAGGAAATCAAGGAACCTGGAAAAGTTGATGAGTATTCTCAGAAGGATCTTAGTAGCAAGTTAGTTTCAATTTTCAGATAACTTCAACAGGGAAACAGAGACTGCTACTGCCATCTCTTGGTCAAATAAAACACCATCAGTTTTGGCCAACTGATCACCTTGTGGCTAGGCACCTCGTTCCCAAGGAATGTAGAGAACTGTGCTAGTTCTGTGTAAACCTCATATTCCATTAAAATACTAAGCAAAAGGCCATTATAAAACTTCTCCCCTCTGCCCAGTTCATCGTTCCTTCTTAGTGCTTTCTGCTTAAAGATTGAGGGAATTTTCTTACACTGACATATATCAAGACATCTGCAAGACAATCTAGTTTAGAGCTGAAGTGTGTGTGTGTATATGTGTGTGTGTGTATGTGAGAGAGAGAAAGAAAAGAGGGGAAGACAGAGGTGAGCGGTGGAAAAGGAGAGAAGACAAGGAGAGAAGGACTAACCTAGCAGATATTCCAGGTATGGGGCACAAATAGTTTGAAAACACTTCTTTTTTATCATTTTGATGAGAGCATTATCTTCAGAAAATGACCTTTAACCGGAAGGCCAGGATTCTAGTTCCTTGCTATTCAAGGCGTGGACCACAAACCAGCAGTATCGGTGTCAACTGGTTGCTTGTTAAAAATATGGAATCTTAAACTCAACCCCAGAGTCTGAATCTAATTTAGAAATTGATTTTTCTGAATAATAATCTACATTTCCATATTATTCACAAATCTTCTTATACATATCAAAGTTTAGGAAAGAACATTCCAGTTTGCCCCTATTAATGTACTAAATCAGATTGTTTGACATGGTTACCTATCACGTTTATTGATTCTAAGATGCACATTTTCATTAATATTTTAAAATCTTTGAAATTGGAATGTGTATTACAATCTTAGTGTCTGATATTTTAACTAGCAGTAGTGGTTTTTCTTTTTTTTTTCTTTTAGTGGTAATAAACAGAACCTTAAACAAAAAAACAAACCCATTGCCATCGAGTCAATTCTGACTCATAGCAACCCTACAGGACAGAGCAGAACTGTCCCATAAGGTTTCCTAGGCTGTAATCTTCAGAAAGCAGGCTGCCACATCGTTCTTCCATGGAGTGGCTGTGGGTTCGAAATGCTGACCTATCAGCAGCTGAGCACTTAACCACTGCGCCACCAGGGCTGCTAGCAGTATGTGAAAATATAGTAGGCACCATTTGTTAAATAGAGAAGAAATCTAGTGGGATGAGACATGAAACAGGTAAAATAAAAAGAACAAATATTTCCTGAGCACTTATTCATGCTAGACATTCAGCTAGTACATGCATTATCAAACTAAATCATAGCTAAAAAAAAGTTAACTCATAAGAGGCATTATAATCAACCCCATTTTATATATGGAAACTAAGACCTCAGTTAAATAAATTTCCCAGGTCACCGCATGGATTGTAAATATTAGATCCAGAATTCAAACTCAGGTCTTTCTGATGCTAGAGCTTGTGCTCCTAACCATTAGACTATACTGTTCCTGATAGGTTTTTGTTTGTGCAAGACAAGGAGGAGGAAAGCCCAGAAATGGGCAAGAATGAAGTAGAAGCTTGGGGGGAGGCAGGGAGTGGGGTTCATACATTGCCTAAGATTTGGTATTTAGTAATTATTTGAGCTAGAAACGTATGAAAAGCATACATCAAAAAGCCAATATAGAAAGAGTTTTCAAAAGTCTGAGTTTGAGGAACAGGGAAAAAGTTTAGGCCAGAGTGGGGGCTGTGAGCTGAGTAGTGACTGAGCAGCTGGGAGTGGAGAAAAATGTTCTGGAATTGGTGAGGAGGAGGTCATTGTGACATGCTTACCTTAAACCAGTTGCCATTGAGTTGATTCTGACTCTGGCAACCCCATGTATGTCAGAGTAAAACTATGCTCCATGGAGTTTTTAATGGCTGATTTTTTGGGAGTAGATTTCTAGATCATTCTTTTGAGTCACCTCTGAGTGGACTCGAACTGTCACCCATTTGGTTAGCAGCAGAGTAAGTTAACCGTTTGCACCAGCCAGAGATTCTGTGCTTACACCTAGTGTGTTACCAATATCCTACCTTTCACAGGTATTGGAAAGTTCAAATGTAGTGAGAGTATGGGGAAAAGCAAAGGAAACTGACGAGTGTCTTATCTGCTATCTGGTAGGGTTTTATTATTTATTTATTATTAATATATTTTTTAATTTTTTTGTAATGCTACACAAAGATAGGAATGTTCTCTGAGGTAAACCAATCCCAATTTTATCTTCTGCCTCTCAGCCAAATGCCTTAGATTACCACTTTCAAAAACTAGGTTGCTCAAAGAGAGCACTACTAGCTCCAGCTTGGAGAGCTTCAAATGTGATGATAACAATACTAAAAATACATTGACCTGACCTGTTGCTGTTGAGTCGATTCTGACTCATAGCGACCCTATAGGACAGAATATACCTGGCCTATATGGTTTCCAGGGAGTGGCTGCTAGATGCAAACTGTTAACGTTTTGGTTAGCAGCTGAGCTCGTAACCGCTATGCCACCAGGGCTCCAATCATAGACTGAGTTCTTACTACATTCCCTGCGTACTGTGACAAGCCCTTTATACACAACAACCTTATACTTGTACCCATTTTAAATATGGGGACAGTGATCCTTAAAGGACTTGAGCCCTTAATGTTGCACAACCAGGAAATGGTGGAGCTGAAAGTTCCAAATTTGGAGTCACATGATTCATTAGTAGGGAAGCTAAGGAAGTCAATGTTTATGAAATCCCTTCACAGATAACAAGTGACTACAAAGGTGACTAATTTGCATGAGGCTGTCTCCTTTGTGGTTGTTCTCCCAGGTTAATTATTAATCCCTTGCACTTTCAACATTGTTCTGGTTTGGACAGTAAATTATATGGTCAACCTCTAGATATTGAACACAACCATGACAATTCATGAACAATCAGAATTAGCTCCCATCTTTATTTAGATTGGGCAATTCATAAATAGTGGATTCCATTCCATTTATTTTGTTTGCATCTTAGTCAAGTAACTGGCTACTGGATGCTTAAATCAAAAAGATAGAAAAGTACTTCAGTAACTTGACCCAAAATACAAATGTGATTTCTAACAAACACCAGCATCCTACAGCTAGATCCTCAGACAAAGAATCTCTTTGCTGACACCAGTTTAGAAGCAAGCATAGGTATTACACTATGTAATTATTACTAATAGTAATGTTGATAATATCTTCCCATTAAAGACTGTGCTTACTGATGTGTAAGCCTCTTAGTGCTGATAAACTGCACCCAGGTTAAGTCAAATTGAGTATAAATACTACAGTGTGCCAACTGAGAAGAATAAAATAAGTACAACTTCAAAATTACTATGGCAAAAAGCCATGCCCTGTTGTCACTAGAAGTCCTAGTGGCGCAGTGGTTAAAAGCTCAGTTCTAATGCACTAGCTGCTCCTTGGAAACCCTATGGGGCAGTTCTACTCTGTTCTATAGGGTTGCTATGAGTGGAAATCAACTCGATGGCAACGGGTTTGGGTTTTGGTTTATTGTCACTGTTCTAAGGGTTTTTAAATATAATAAAGACATGCCTTAGAGATTTGCTGTTTCACAATATATATTTTATTTTGAAATTGGAAAATTTGTTAAATATACAGTCCATCATCTTAATGGGTATGAAAGCATGACTAAGTCCTGAGCAGAATGCATTCCCTTAGGTATGCTCAGTAGATATGCTCAGCTTAAAAATTCACTTTCTTGCTGAGTAGAAGCAGAGATCTCTGTTCTAATCAGTTTATCTCTGCAAGTCTAGAAACATTTCTTGTATTTTCATCATATTCCTTCCCGTGTTATTTGAATATATAGTGAAGGAATATACTTACCAAGAGACTTTTTTTTTTTAATGTATGCATCAGTGAAATGATATCTCCAAAAAGAATAGAGAAATACCAGCAGGATTATAAGTGAAGAAAACCAGGAGGAAAAAAGCCATGACAATCCAAAATGATGTCATGCATCTCGAAAGAGAAGTCCAGTCTGTATATTTGTAACATCTTGTTTATGGAATTTTGATTCTGAAGGTACAAATAAGGGTCTTAGATTTTACAGCTCAAAAGCTGTACCTCTTCAAAACCACCTCTTCAACTGTTCTTCCCATTGGTGTAAATTTTGCTTCACCTCTCAAAGAAATATTCTCATGTATTGCTTATATAGCCACAATCTCAATACCTATCTTTTACTTGAAAAAGGGAGAAAGAATCTTAGACCAATAACAAAATTGAGGAAAAAAAATACATGATTTTCTTTAATTTTCAGTTTGTGTAGTAACAAATAAAAAAAAAATTGGATTACATTTTTCCTGAAATGAATTCTTAACCTTGAACATCATAGCTGATTTCCTACTTTTTCTACTTTCATCATATAACTTCTTCTGTTTCTTTTTTTGATTGTGTTAATGGGATTATTTGCCTTTGATTTGTCCATATTCTTACTGAATTGTTACAACCATCTCTATAATCCAAATGTTATTAATATCTTTTTTATTGTAAACACCCAAATTAAAGATGGTGAGAAAATTTTTCCTAGGTCACACATAAAACAATTAATTACAGTAGGGATTTAAACATACGTCTCTCTAATTAAAAACTCATAATAAAAGTTATCACTTATTTAGGACTACCGTGTACCAGGCACTTTATAAATTATCTCACCCAAGCTACAAATTATCATCACCATTGTACAAATGAGAAAACTATGCTTCCGAGAAATGAAGTGATATACTGAAGGCTACAGCATGGAGTTTGGGCTTGAACTAATATCTGTATAGTACGAAGTTTGTACTTTTTCCACTACATCAATTTTGTGGTAATTAATTGCTTAGAAAAATCAAATTCTACTTCTCATACAGAACTGTAAAGATCAATCAAATCAATTTAACTCAACTGTTCCACTTCTATTCTGACACCAGCTACCCATACAGTACTTCTTCCTCTGACTCTAAGCACCTGAACTTAGGTCAGACCCTACAAGTTAAAGAGCACAGTTTTCCAGACTGCCAAGTCTGCCCAAGAACTCAGATGCCAGCCACAAGCTTGGGAGTCCTTATAGCACCTTCCCTTCTGACCTGCTAGATCTCGTTCTTCCCTTAGATTTGGTAATTTGCTAGAACAACTCCCAGAACTCAGGAAAGTGGGATACTTATGGTTATGGTTTTAGTATAGCAGAAAGGATACGAATCAAGAGCCTAATAAGGCAAGGTCTAAGACGGTGCCCAGTGTGAAGCTTCCATATCCCAAACGACAAGCTACACTTGTCCTTTCACCAGACAGGAAGGCCGTGGAATTTCCCTGTACAGAGCTTTTATGAGGGTTCACAGTCCTCCTCGCCTGAGGTCAGCTGATACCACCAGGCCCACCTGAGTCACCTCATTAGCATAATGTGTTAGATACCTGTGGTCTGGAGTCCTCACCATTCAATCACTGGGGAAATTCCACGGTTTTAGATGTTATCTCTCAGGAAGTCTTTGGGTAAACCACATTTGTTAATTAATCTAATCTGTTACATAGAACCCAATACTGATTGTACTGTTTCAGGCCTAGAAAAGATAAGTTGTACAGACTAGCTGCCACTACAGGAAAATTGGTATCTCATTAGGGTACAAAACATCCAAAAATGGGGACCAAGTCTGGCAATTAATAAGGGTCAATCTAGATAATATGCATTGTTCAGCCACTTATAAATTTTGTAGAAGAATGTAATTCTTGCTTTAGAGAAATCACATATACCTACTCCTCACTTAGCAACTATCTTGTTATTCAACGTTTTGAATTTACAACAATAGAAAAAAAAAATCTACTATCTGACTATTTTGCACATTAACAATGTATGTCTGGCAGCAATGAAAGCCAAGTTTGAAGCAAGAGTTAAAGCTGGCTGTGATTGGCTAAGGTTATGCGTCTACTTGGCTGGGCCAAGATTCTCAGTGGTTTGGCAGTTATGTAATGATGTAATTTGGCAGTTATGTAATGGTGTAGTCATCCTCCATTTGTGATCTGATGTGATCATCCTCCGTTTTCACATAAGGCCAATTTTCACATAATGACCTGATCTTTGGAACATAACCATGCTAATAAGTAAGGAGTGGGTGTATATAATTTAAAATTATCTCTAATGAAAAACAATTCACTCTGTTAGAGAAAAACAAACTCATGTATACCAATTAAATACCCTCATCTTTAATCTATTAGGAAATCATAGTTAATTGATGCCTATGACTTGTTCCTTAATTTATTCCATTTTATTCTTAGTTTCTAATGTAAAAAAAAATGATTCACAACAATTTTGCTGTTGTTGTTGTTAATTGTTAGGCACCATTGAGTCTACTCTGACTAATAGGGACCCCATGTATAATAGAAGGAAACATTGCCCGATCCTATGCCATCTTCATAATCATTGCTATGTCTGAGCACATTGTTGTAAGCACTGTGTCAATCCATCTCATTCAGGGTCTCCCTCTTATTCACTGACCCTATAATTTACCAAGCATAATGTCCTTCTCCAGTGATAGGTCCCTCCTGTTGATATGTCCAAAGTAATGGGATGAAATCTAGCCATCCTTGCTTCTAAGGGGCATTTATAAAATTTAAAAATTTTTAAATTCATCTGTACATGGAAATGTTTGTTTCTTTGTTGTTTTCTTCCTCTCTACGCATTTTTCTACTCAAAACAATAAGAAAGTTGAATGACACGTTTATAGAATAAAAATGAAAGGAAGAGTTGAAGCAGTGATCCTCAATGTATAAATTCCTTCTACCACAGGGGTGTGGGAGAGGAGAGAGAAACTGGTTTTCTACACTGCTTAACTAGATTGGCTTCTTGTGTCAATTAAAAACACTGCATATTTGCTCATCTTTCCTTCTTTGCCTGTAGCTATAATGAGAAGAAAGAAAAAAAACGTTAATTTCACTAGTAAATACTCATACTTTGCCTAATTTTGAATTGGGCAATATTCAATCATTTTAACACATGGTAGGAATTGTATTTATTTTAGTCCTGAGACCCTGAGGTATGTTCTCAGCACATGGTGGACAGAGACCCCTGTTTATGCCTTTAGGTCATGTTTTCGTTTATGCCTTAATAATTTTGAAAATACCAGATCAAATTGTAAGTCAATCCTTAATGCCCTCTGCATAACTGTGTGGGAGTTAAACCACAAATATTAACCATTTTTATGTTGGGTTGCCCCACCCTTTGGCTGTTTCTCTAGCCCTGGTTTACTAGGACTGAAGCTTCTGTGTAACAGTGGTGCCACATCCATTTCACATAGCTGTCTACATGAGATGTTTCTTTCAGTTGCCTTTCTTTGGCTTGAACCAGTGAATGAAGTAATGCAAAAATGTGTGTCTAGTCATTTTGAGGACTAAGTTATGCCTGACTCAAGCCACGATATTTTCATTTGCCTCATATGCACGCTGGACCATGAATAAGGAAGACCAAAGAAGTATTGATGCTTTTGAATTATGGTGTTGGTGAAGAATATTGAATATACCATGGACTGTCAGAAAAACAAACAAATGTGTCTTAGAAGAAGTACAGTCAGAATGCTCCTTAAAAGCAAAGATGGTAAGACTTCGTCTCAGGTACTTTGGACATGTTATCAGAAGGGACCAGACCCTGGAGAAGGACATCATGCTTGGTAAAGTAGAGGGTCAGCAAAAAATAAGAAGACTCAATGAGATGGATTGACATAGTGGCTGCAACGATGGGCTCAAACATAGTAATGATTGCAAAGATGGTGCAGGATTGGGCAGTGTTTCATTCTGTTGTTCGTAGGGTCACTGAGTTGGAACCGACTCCATGGCACCTATCAACGGTCACCAGGGATGCCTGGGACTGTGATGATGGAAGCTGCTAATTTAGCAGTGTGTCCTATGGTCTCTGAATTATCTTCTCTCTATATAAGTTCTCTCGCCTGCCTGATAAATGTATCAAGCTTCATGTACTCAGAAGTAGTGTGAAAAGGAACAGAAGTAGTGTACCACAGTGGAGAGATGTCACTTCAATCTTCCCACCTATTCTCATTAAACTATCCAAATACCTTTCAGTTGGGGCTTATGCAGACATACTTCCTTGGAGTTATATAGTGTACTTTATGGCTGCATATACACTCCTATTAATTTCCAGACATGCCTTCACCTACTTGAATCACAGCACACTTTCATTTGCATACAGACTTGGGAACTTGAAAAGATTCAGATATTTTCAGAAGAGCTACCAGTCGATCATAAACACTTACTATAAGTACTTACTATGTGCCCAAAATTATTGACTTTTAAAAGAAGGAGAGAGAGATTGTTTGTATTCTAATTGTGGTGACAAGAACTACGTGTAAAAATATAAGATAATGAAAGATAAGGTAAAACTGGCAAAAAGTATGAGAGGACTTTCAAAGAAAGTAGAAATCCCTTAGGCTTCATAGTCAGTCAAGGTTTGGTGCAGCAGTCAGCACTGAAGGCTGACCAGGGTTCACAGGGATGGTGAAGTTAAAGGATTATTAACTTCAACTGACATTTAATGGGTATCTTTTATATGCAAAGTGCTATGTGATTGTATGAATCCCTTCGTGGTGCTACAAGTTAAAGCACTGGCTGTAACAAAAGGCTGGAGGATCCAGTACACCCAGAGGTGCCTGGGAAGAAAGGCTCATAGTGATCTACTTCCAAAAACTCAGCCATTGAAAACCCTATAGAGCACAATTCTACTGTGACACATATGGTGTTGCCATGAGTCAGAATTGGCTTGATGGCAATTGGTGTTTTTTATGTGATTGTACATGATGTTGAGAAACAAAGTGATATAAAACAATCCCTTTACTCAATAATTATGCAATCTAAACAAAAGTGCATATCAATAGAAAAATAAATAGCAATTCAAGCCAAATTTTAATGCTAAAAAAGTGGTTCTGACTGTAAATGTTATGTACAGTCAAATGAGTAGGATTAAGCAACCAGGAAAGAATGCATAAACGAGGCGAAATTTAAAATTGGCTTTGACAGGCTGGTCTTGAGTAAGTAGAACATATACCCCAAATATGTTTTATGTCCAATGTGTGTATTAATTAAACAGCAACAAAGAAGTTTGTGTCAAGTAAAAGTGAGAATTAAGGACAAAGATTTACAAGATCATGAATTTGGAAAGGCCTTGAAAATTATCCAATTCAAATGCAGCAATTGCTGCCACAGTCATGAGCTGTGTGCCTGCGCACTTACAGTGACAGAGGGTGTACTCTGAAGTAAATTATGCCTGGGCTAAGTAAGACCTTTAAGGGAGGCCTGGTGGTGCAGTGGTTAAGTGCTTAGCTGCTAACCGAAAGGTCTGCAGTTTGAACCCCCAAGCCGCTCCACAGAAGAATGATGTGGCAGTCAGCTTCTGTAATGATTACAGCCTTGGAAACCCTATGGGGCGGTTCTACTCTGTCCTATGGGGTCACTATGAGTTGGAATCAACTTGACAACAGCGGGTTTGGGATTTTTTTTTTTTTTTTGGATCATGAAGGACCTTTAATCCACCACTCATCTGTCAGTTTGTCATACTGTTGTGGCTTGCATGTTGCTATGATGCTAGAAGCTACACCACCAGTATTTCAAATACATGCAGGGTCACCCATGGTGGACAGGTTTCAGCAGAGCTGCCAGACTAAGGCAGTCTAGGAAGAAGGACCTGGCAGTCTACGTCTGAAAAAATTAGCTAGTGAAAACCTTATGAAGAGCAGTGGAACATTGTCTGATACAGTGCTGGAAGATGAGCCCCTCAGGTTGTAAGGCACTCAAAATACAACTGGGGAAGAGCTGCCTCCTCAAAGTAGAGTCAACCTTAATGACATGGTATTTTCAATCACCTCATATGCATGAGTAAGGAAGACAGAAGAAGAACTGATGCATCTGAATTATGGTGTTGGCGAAGAATATTGAATATACCATGGACTGCCAGGATAACAAACAAATCTGTCTTGGAAAAAGTACAGCCAGAATGCTCCTTAGAAGTGAGGATGGTGAGGCTTCGTCTCATGTACTTCGGACATGTTATCAGGAGGGACCAGTCCTTGGAGAAGGACATCATGCTTAGTAAAGTAGAGGGTCAGTGAAAATGAGGAAGGCTCTCAATGAGATGGATTGACACAGTGGCTGCAACAATAGGCTCAAACATAACAATGATTGTGAGGATGGTGCAGGACGGGGCAGTGTTTCATTCTCTTGTACATACGGTTGCTATGAGTTGGAACTGACTCACTGGCATCTAACAACAACAGCAGACCTTTAATGCTAGGCTTAAAGGTTTATGTATTAGTCTCCCAGTAGCAAAGAATCACTAAAGATATTTGAGCAGGCAAAGTGGGGTGTATTAAAAAAATATACACAAGTGATGTGTATTAAAATCTATCAATCAATATGGCTGTTTTCTGATTCAATTAGATTAGAGCAAGTAGATCAATGAGGAGACCATTACATTTGCCAAGCCATATGGTGATGAGGGTCAGATGAAGTGTGGAGTAGTAGAAATAGTTAAGTGATTGGTCCATTGTCAGAATTAAGGGAGGTTTAAGAAAATGCTTGCTTAGTGGGAAAGATATTGAGTCCAGTTGAGGCATGCTGACATTGAGTGGGACAGAAAAGAAATTTAGCATAAAGATAGACATATAGGACTGGTACCTTCCAGTGTGGTTTCAGGTAAAGATAGAAGACTGGCACACTCTGGAAGTCTTCTGCTTGAGCATGGGGTGAGGTCTTCACCCTGGGTAGTAATGGGAATAAAGACTGGATGTGTAAAAAGAAGTCAGATTTATCATAAAGTTGAAAAAACTTCTAAATCTTTATCTATGTAAAACTGACAAGTTAAGCTTTAAATTCATTTTTCTTCCCACATACTAAAAAAGATTTCCGGTTCATTTAACGTCCATTTGAGTGGTAAAAACGCAACCCCAAGCTTTTCTTCCTTGGCTCCCTGAGGATTAGCCACCATCATGAAAGACACAGTAACTATCTGGACCAGGAAGTTCATTACCAACCAACTAAGCCAGCAGAAACCAATGGTCATTGATGTCTTTCACCCTGGGAAGGCAACAGTATTTAAGACAAATTCGGGAAAAACTTGTCAAAATATACAAGACCACACCAGATGTCATCTTTGTGTTTGGATCCAGAACCCATTTTGGTGGTGGCAAGACTGCTGGCTCTGGCATAATTTATGATTCCTTGGATTATGCAAAGAAAAATGAACCCAAACACAGACTTGCAAGACATGGCCTGTATAAGAAGAAAAAGATCTCAAGGAAACAGCTCAGAACAGGATAAAGAAAGGCAGGGGGACTGCAAAGGCCAGAGCTGGTGCTGGCAAAAAGTAAGTGAGCTGGAGATTGGGTAACAGAAGGAATAAAGATTCTGCAGTGACTTGATCTACAATGATTGTGTGGATTTTTCACCATACGATTAATAAAGTATAAAAGCTTAAAAAAAAACCTCAAGAAGGAGCTGAGTCTTTATGCTGGTCTCTTATTTACTGTGTCTCAGATACTCCCAACAATGTTGTTCCTTTGTTAAGCACAGAGCAGCAGCAGAAACATTTACATATGTTTCTTCCTTGCAAATAACAAGCAGCCTTAAGTTCTATTTCTCCCCTGCCTCTTAGTGCCTTCCAAACACCAAGCAAAAAAAAAAAAAAAAGAGGACATAAATAGTAGGGCTCCCTTCAATACCTAATTTCTGTGTCCAGGTGAATACCAAAAAAGTTGATGTGATAGTTGGCTAAAGATGAACATAAAGTCAATAAGTAGAGAGATCAATAAACAATATGGTCAAATCCATTCCACAGAATACTTTTATTGCACCATATTGAATTAATAGAAATGGCTTTGGTACAAATGCAAAATTATTTATGAAACAATAAAAAATCTGCTCTTAAGCAGAAAAAAGCACTACATATGATTTCAGTGAAAAAAGGAAACAGATGTTACACATACTTAAAAAAAAAACACAATCCCATATGCAGCTGCCCATGAAATATTCAACACATACACAAGTCTAGGGTTTACTGGCTTGATTCCTTTCTTCTCTCTCACCTTCATGCTAATCCTCCACATGTCAGCATCTCATTGGAATCAGGGTGTGTTACTAAAGCAGAGTATGGAGCCAGTTGAAGATTGGATCCAACTGAAATCTTTGTAGATTACCCAGAGATGTCCTCAGCTGTAAAAGATAAGTGGCACAGTCACTGCACGACAGGAACGTAGGCTTGCAGGCGGCACTGTAAGCTTGCTGTCTGTAGAACCGGAGATGGGTTGACCTCTGCAAAGAAAAGTAATAATTATGCAATGGGTAAGCAAGAAAAAGGGTTATTTAAATAGCTCTGAATCCTATATTAATTAAAGGTGAAAAGTTGGGCATAAAATTATCAATTAAATTCCCACTAGGAAGAGTGACCAATAATGTCTCAATTATAAAATCAAAACTTAAAGTTTGATTCTGGCATTCTAATTGAAATTAAATTTATAAACTAAAGTTAAAAAAAAAGAAAAAGACAACACTGAATAAAATGCAGCTCACTACACCAAACATATGTTTGCCCACTTCTTTGTTGTTTTTCACATGACACTAGAAACTCAAGGAATTTCTTACGGTTAGCATTTTGTTGTTGTTGTTTATTGCGCTTTAGACGAAGGTTTACAGAGCAAATCAGTTTCTCATTAAACAATTAATACACATATTGTTTTGTGACCTTGGTTGCCAACCTCGCAACGTATCAACACTCTCCCCTTCCTGACCTTGGTTTCCCCATTCCTATTCACCCAGCTTTCGTGTCTCCTCCTGCCTTGTCTCTCCCTTGCCCCTGGGCTGGTGTGCCCATTTAGCCTCCTACAGGTGGTTGAAGTACGTGTATTATTGTTTTATGGGCCTGTCTAATCTTTGGCTGAAGGGTGAAATATGTTTAGTATTTTGGTTAGCTCTGCTTTCCTAATGTTGCTCTTAGACTTTGACACTGATTTTGCTATTTTTTGACACAGCTATATCTGGTATATTTTGAAGCACAGAGCCATTATTAAGAAATACATAGATACGCCATTATCAATTCAAAAATGCAAAAATATAAATATTCGGAGTCCTTGGGTGGCACAAAAAAGTTAAGCACTTGGACATCTAGCCGAAAGGTTGGCAGTTCGAACCTACCCAGAGGCACCTCTGCAGAAAGGACTGGCTATGTGCTTCCAGAAGGTCACAGCCTTAAAATCCTATGGAGTGTCGTTCTGCTCTAAACCCATGGGGTCACATGAGTCAACCTGATAGCAACTAACAACAACAACAACAAATCTTTATAGATTTAAAAATATTAATGTTATCTGCCCCCTGGGTGAAACCTTATTTGATTGTTTAATTGTAATTAAACAGAAATAATTTCTGTAATAAAACAGAAAGATCAGTCAGGGGATTTTAGTCTCCTTTTATTCCTATTAAATATAATGTCAGGTATACCTTACACTACTTCCAGACTTCTGCCTGAAAGAAGGAGTCAATCACTCTGCAAAGACTCTCAGGACCTCAGATCCTGTAGTTTTCAAAGAGCACCGGAGGCTAACAGTTTTTGCCTTAGATCTATAGTTAAGCCCCTATGAGCAAAATTGGCTGCTGGGATGGGGAAGGGGATGTTCTAAGCATCATTATTATTATTTAGCTAAGGATAAAAATATGTCAATCACCATCTCCTTTTTATTATTAGAACACTTTTACACAAGCTTTCCCAAATATGTTATAAAACATATAAAAACAACATTCATTTAAAAAAATATGAATTACTTATCTAGGTGTTTGGGATTTATTGATTAACAAAGACACAAAGAGTCCCTCACCTCCAAAGAGTAATTATACTAGATGATGTAGATTTAGAAGTGGATATGTACATAGATATAGTGCAGGGACATTGGGTGCTGTCAAGTATGCAAAGTTGGGGACAAGACATGGCTGTGAATGCCAGCATAACAGGCCAAGTAGAGATAGAGCCAAAATTTGGTATTTGAAATATCCCAGAGGGCAGGATGGATGCTATGAATTCATTCGGCTGTTATTAAAAAACAAGCTCATTGCCTTCGAGTAAATTCCAACTCATAGCAACCCTATAGGACAGAGTAGAACTGCCTCCATAGGGTCTCCTACAAGGCTGTAAATCTTTGTAGAAGCCGACTGCCACATCTTTCTCCCGCAGAGCAGCTGGTGGACTCGAACTGCAGACCTTTCAGTTAGCAGTCCAATGCTTAACCACTGGCCACCAGCGTTCCTCCACTGGCTGTTATTAGTGGTTGCAAATGATTAAGTGCTCGACTACTAGCCAGAAGATTGGTGGTTCAAACCAGCCCAGAAGCACCTTGGAAGACGGGCCTGGTGATCTGCTTTCAAAAGGTCACAGCCTTGAAAACATTATGGAGTGTAGCTGTACTCTGTAACATGGGGTCATCATGAGTAGGGATCAAATCAACAGCAACTAACAACTAACAGAGTGATTCTGCAAGGTATGTAAGTCAAAGACTTCCAAATTATGATGTTTTCAGTCAACACCTAGGCTTGAGGCATGGAGTTTAGGAAGTGAGATAATCTAGCAAGATAGACAAGTGTAAGAATGGGCAGTCTAGTTAGATGACACTTGGAGGTCCAATTAGGCAGGAAGACACTGGCCTTCAAGAAGTCAGGCCTTGGATATAGGAGCCTTAGTCACCAACTGAATTCTGATGTAGCACTCAGCCCTCCCCCACCCCCACCTCCACCCCTGGTAAAGAGCATATAAAAGCTTATAGGGAATTAAGGAATTAGGCAGCAAGGAGAGCTTGAATTAAAATAGAAATCAAATCAGAAGCTGAGGCCACTGACAAGAGCAGCTAGGAGCTTGAGTACAGAAACTCTAGTTCCAAAAACATCTCCTTCAAAGCAAGGACACCACATTGAGTTCAAAACAATGTAAGACCCAAATGTGAGGTCCAGACATCAGCTCTGTGATCCAGGACCTCAGGTCAAGTTTACCACAACATGACTAGTGCCACAGCCTAGAGGTTGAAGAGTAAATTGTGATCTTGCCAGTTCGATACTAAAGAGTTTAGGGAGGAATCCTAACATTTACCATGTTCTTTCTGTATGCCTAGCACTGTGCTGGTGCTCTATATACTTGTGTTCAATTCTTGGAACCACTCTTTAAGGTAGGTAGCATTGATTCCATAATGCTGATGAAGAAGTTAAAGAAAAAAGGGACTGACTTAAACTCTTATATCCACATTCATCTGGAACCCCAGGCAGTGTTGAGAACATGGATAAGGATCTGAAGGAGCCGAGGAAAGCACAGTGAGAAAACTGATGAATGGTCTTTCAGTTGATTTCCTGGGAGCATTATCACCTGTAAGTCTTGTAGTCACTTATCGTATGTAGTAGTCATGATGATTTGAATATCCATTCAAGATAACATGGTGAAACCCTATTATGTGCCAGGAAATATCTAGGCATTAGAAATATAGTCATGAACCAGTGATAGTGTCCACTCTCATGGAGTTCATATGCTAGTGGTTGATGCCTAAATTTATTATCTAAACCAGTTGCAGTAATCCCGGGTCCAGTGTCCAACATAGACTTGTGAAACATGAGAAGTTTGCTGGGGATGATTGCCTTTTATGGTGTAAGCACAAAGAAATCCAGCCTCAGTATGAAGTTGACACTGAGGAGAACAGAGAGATGGGGGAAACATGGGTATCTGATGAGATTATTGAGCATCTGATCCTTCCATGCCTATGGTCTCCTTTATTTATGGGCTTTGGTTATGGTAAATTATTTCTTGATAACTTAATGTATAAGCTAGTATAAATGGGTATATTCTGTAACTTATAGCTGGAAATTTCGATACTGACATACAGCCTAGGAATTAAATCAGAGTATCTGTCCTATAGTTCAATTTTAGCACATAAGGCAGGTCTTTGAAGCAACAGAGTCAAAGAGCAATGTGTGGGCTGAGGTGGTGCAAGCAAAGACAGAGACCAAATCCAGTTTGTGACAGTTAGAGGAGTAATGTTGAGAAGATCGAAAGAAGATGACCAATGAAAAAGCAAAGCATGAAATGCCAAAGTCCCAAAATATTTCTCTTTAAAATTAAAAATGTATATATATAAGGAAGAAGCAAGGATGGCGAGACTGCATCTCACATACTTTGGACATGTTATCAGGAGGGATCAGTCCCTGGAAAAGGACATCATGTTTGGTAAAGTAGAGGGTCAGCAAAAAAGAGGAAGACCCTCAATGAGATGGATTGACACAGTGGCTGCAGCAATGGGCTTAAGCATAACAAAGATTGTGAGGATGGCGCAGGATCCAGCAGTGTTTCCTTCTGTTGTACATAGGGTCTCTGTGAGTCAGAACTGACTCAACAGCACCTAACAACAAGGGAGAAAAACCAAGGGAGAGAGAGAGCCAGGGTCAAATACTGAAGACGCAAACCAGCAAGCTGCTTTCCCAAATGATTTTCTGGGGTATAATTTACTTTTTTCCCAGAATTCCAGCAGAGGATTTAGTGTCCGCCATTTCATTTTGTCTTCATATGTTTTAAAGATGCAGGTTGTAGAGTATTCTGTCAGAGTTAAATAGCATTGGCCTTAGTAATTCGCCTTACAGTGAACTCACCATCTCTTTTGAACAGCCCTTTCAACTACTCTGAGATTTCTGCACTTGGCCTCAGTTTTAGACTCTGGAGATATGAACGCTAAGGTAGAGTCCGTATTGGGCAAGGGAAAATGAATTTTTTTATATAAGAGCCTTGGATTTAAATACTAATATTTAAATTATCGATTGTAGGGCAACCAGCTATTGTTATTACCGCTTGTTCATTCTGATTGGTAATTTTTTAAAAATATTTAACCGAATTCTCAAACTTAAGTGCAAGCAGTTTTACTTAAACAATAATAAGAAAACCGCTAATACTAGAAAGGAATACGTGCATTTAAAGAAATGAAAATATGAAATTTAAAAGAATTTAATTGAAAAGAGAAACCTCAACTCTAGCATCAACTGTAGTAGCAGTTAAGTATTTCTTACATTTTGAAAATCTTAAATACTGTAATTTTACAAAGAACACAATTTTATATGGAAATAATGTAAAATTAAAAATAGCTCATTGTTAAAATTCCTTTCTAAGGATACCAGGCATAATTGTGTTACATTAACTCACACGAAATAGGACCCAGTGGTCACATCCTGATTACCATTCTCAATTAACACTGCTACATTTTTTAATGCCTATGTTTAATGTCAAAGCATTAAGAGGCTTCCAGGATAAGAAATCTATTAGTGTTTCAAAAATATGTTCCAAACCAGACAGACTAGAAACGGAATGAAACCATATGTCATTTGCACTAAGATGATAATTTCAGCAATATGAATTAATCAAGTTTCTCAAGGGAACACTATAATTTAAAAAATAGTAGAAGAACTCAGTGTTGACTACCAGGCTGAATCAGTTTATTTAAGATACAAAACAACAAATCTGAAAAGATTTGTGAAATATTACATGTGAGGGAGAGAATATTTCCATATTCTGTCAAGTGTGTCTACTCAAATCATACGATGGCCTTTCCATTTCTTCTTGCTTAACACTAGCAAGTCTCACAGGGCCTGGCAAAAAGCGTGCACTCAATTAATGAAAAGTGGAAAGAAAAATGTCCAAAAAAAAAAAAAAAAACCCTCAAAATTTAGGACTATCATGGGAAGAAGACAGGAACAACGCAATCTGGGTATAGTTTCTGGTCCTGACTTTGCCTTTAGCAATGTGTACAATTATGAGCCAATTATTTGGCACTCCGTTTTGACATCTATAAGTTTGGATTATTGGATCTTTAAACTCCCTCCCAACTCTTCATTCTACCACCAAAGCTATGGCATAGTTTAAAAAAGTAGGCCACAAAACATCCCAGAAGTTGAGACAAAGAAAGAAAATATGGAAAACAGCCAAAAATTAGTAACGGTGGATGACTTGAAAGATTGTGCTTGTTTTTAAGATTGCAACCATCTGAATAAAACTAGATGAAAATAATCCCTTAGGGTCTGAACATATTTAAATAGAAACAACCAATCTAAAATATGAAGAATACATCTTTGAAGAAAACAAGCAAAATTTCCAAATGGAAGAGATTAATATTAGAAGTTGTTCATTTATACAGTCAACAGACATGTATTAAATGTTTTCTCGTGCCAGCTGCCTTGCTAGGCATAGAGGGTTTAAGGATAAATAAGAGAATTCCTGTTCTCTAGGAAGTGATGGCTTGGCAATGAATTTACAATCCAGTCTAGAAATGTAATTTTAGGAATTAAAAAATGGCAAA
>NW_004443948.1:3797864-3799104 GCF_000243295.1 Trichechus manatus latirostris | reverse complement strand
TTGATTTGTTAGGAAAGTCAAATTAATTGACTTAAATAACAAGTTGAATGAGTATAAATAGGCCAAAAACAAGATGTTGTCTTGTCATTCAACAAGAACAAAATGCAGAAGCTCTCTAAAATGAATCTTTCTTATTGGGATGTTTAATACATATATATTCAAACTCATTTTGGTTTTTTTCTTCTCAAGGAAGGAATTTGTAAAAACTGGAATTATTGGGTAAAGCGAATAAACTTTTTGTTTAATTTTTAAACACAGGGAAGGATTTCCTTTTTTTTTTTGTTTAATGTTATTTATTTTGTTGTTGTAGTTGAGAATATACACAGCAAAACAAACACCAATTCAACAGTTTCTACACATACCGTTTAGTGACATTGATTACATTCTTCAAGTTGTGCAGCCATTCTCAACCTTCCTTTTCTGAGTTTTTCCTCTCCCACTAACAAAAATTCACTGCCCCCTAAGGTTCCTATCTATCTTTTGAGTTTCTGTTATCAGTTTGATCCCATACAGATAATTCTTAAAGAGCGTGATGCGTAAGGCAGACATTTCTTACTAGTTCACCTAAACTATTGTTTCATTTTGAGAAGACTTCAAGGGATATTTTTGGTTTAAGGTTGAAAGATTATCTCAAAGCAATAGTTTCGGGGGTTCAGCCAACTTTCATGGCTCCAGGAAGTCTGGAGTCCATAAGAATTTGAAATTCTGTTCTGCCTTCCCCCCTCCTTTTTTTTTTTTTATTGTACTTAAGAGGAAGCTTTATAGACAAACTAGCTTCTCATTAAACAATTAGTACACATATCATTTTGTGACATTGGTCACCAAACCCACATGTCAACACTCTCCCTTCTCGATCTTGGTTTCCCTATTACTAGCTTTCCTGTCTCCTCCTGCCTTCTAGTCCTTGCCCTTGGGCTGGTGTGCCCCCTTAGTCTCATTTTGTTTTATGGGCCAGTCTAATCTTTGGGTGAAAGGTAAACCTCAGGAGGGACTTCATTACTGAGCTAAAAAGGTGTGGGAGGCCATACTCTTGGGGTTTCCCCAGTCTCTGTCAGGCCAGTATGTCTGGTCTTTTTCTGTGAGTTAGAATTTTGTTCTACATTTTTCTCCAGCAACGTCCAGGACCCTCTTTTGTGATCCCTGTCAGAGCAGTCAGTGGTGGTAGCCGGGCACCATCTAGTTGTTCTGGACTCAGTCTGGTGGAGGCTGTAGTAGTTGTAGGCAGGCTTTTCTAAAAGGT